>NC_136019.1:11309332-11611475 GCF_048128805.1 Centroberyx gerrardi
CTGCAACAATTTTAAGACACATGGAAGGTTTACTTAAAGGTAAGAAAAAAAACTAAACAAAATTTGAGAATTTCATGAATCCCATGTATTCTGAAGTTTTTCTTAGGAAGCAAAAGTTAAGAAAACACTTAAGAATTTTGATCAATCTTAACTTTTTTCTTAAACCTAAAGTTACAAGAAACAAAGCTCTTGCTGACAACTGAACGGTCCACTACACTTTTAAAATCCCCTCTCACACCTGAGCTCCTTTAAGTCTCGGACGCTGTTCAGTTCTCATCCGGGCGCTTGATCGATATCCCAGAATAGACAAGGGGGATGGCCAGGACTGATAACACACTGCTGGCTTCCCTGAGATTTCTTCACTCTTTTTCTTTTTTTTTTTTTCTCACAGAGTGCACACACACACACACACCTGCCAGACCCCCCCCCCCACCACCCTCCACCTCACCTCCTCAGCCCCCCCTCCCCCCACCCACCACATCTCAGCCACACAGACCTGGGTGACACACCAAGATAAGGGTGTTAGGCGCTCTAGCTGTCATACCTGGTGCTCCCTCACTGTGCCATTGTGTGGACTGTCCTCCACCCCCGCACTCCTCCACTCCTCCACCCCTCCACCCCTCCACCCCTCCCTCTGATGCTTTGCCACAGGAGAGATGGGGATTGCTACTACGACCAGAAAGAGAGAGAAGGAGAGAGAGGGAGAGGAGAGAGGGGAGGAGAGGTGGGGTTGGTTGGTAATGCTGCCATTTGACATTTCACCATTCAAAACGCTCTTATTTGAAATTCAAAAGTTCAGCATTTAGCATCGTGCCATGTACAATGGAGAGCTGCCAAGCCTGGATGCTGCTGCTTCTTCTCAACAAAGAGCTGCAAATACAACAGTATGGGCAAAGCTGTCTATTTAGCACAGGTCTACATGTAGGTAAAATTAGAAGGCGCCATGATGTCTCACTGCATATATGCTTGCTTGCACACTGATGCATCTAGCTGTGCAGTTTATTTATTCATCTGTTCATTTTTATGTATTTAACCTTTACCTTTCCAGGTTAGAGCCGTTCAGTTGAGAGATTTCTTTTGTAGCAGAGAAGACAAAACCAACACATTTAGTTACACAGAAAGATCTGTGATATAACAATATTTTATGAAGTTGTTGAAATTGCTAGTTGGGAGCTAATCCACTGTATTAATATTTGATGAGATGTTAATCTAGCGCTGTCTTCTCCACAAAATGCCTTACAGTTGTGTGTTAATTCCCTCTGTCCCAGTCCTTGCTTCCTCCACTGCTTGTTAGATTTTCTTGTTTCATACAGCATTCAAATCCAGCCTGTTGATATCTTAATAAAGGAAACTGGAGTGTCCGGGGAATTGCAAAATGCTGAATGATGAGGCAACACAGTCATGCGGACCACAAGAGAAGATTACTGACCTACAGGGTAAACGGAAAGTGTGTTTTTGGTTTCATAACATCTTCAATTGTTGTTTCCAACTTTCTCCTCCCAGGCTCAAGTTAAACAAACACTTTGTGACCTGGGCAACCGATGTGCACAACACAGAAACCTACGCCAGTTACGCAATAGTGTGATGCTTTCTCTGTCAATTTAACTTCACTGTTGTGTCAATAACATTTATCAGAGTGCATTTGTGTGTGTTTTACTCACAAACACTATTGCTTCCACTCTGAGTGACCTTTCACCTGGTCTCACACCCCAAAATTCTGCTTTCCAGCTGATGGGTGCAGGTTTCTACTAAGCAGTGAGGTATGCTGAGTTAGACTGAACATCAGTGATAACTACTGATTCTTGGAGCGACTTGATAAAGTCATAAGGAGGTATGCCTGCACAAAAACTAACTATAAGATGGAACATTTTATCAGCTGCTACCAAAAGGTCACATGCAAAGAAGACATTGATCTATTCTTGTATTTGAAGTTTACAAAACTCTTCCTCTTTTTTTTCTAAGCTCCTAATAAAATTACAAGTGGGCGTATTGTTATGTTCAAAGGCTTAGCCATTACATATCAGCATCTTGTTACCTAATCTATGGCCGTTTATTGCATTTCGTTAAAGAAGCAGTTCACACAATTGTGAATTTGTGGAAATTTCATGAAATGTTGTCGACCCCCTTCAGCAGCTTCCAGGCCTGTGTTGTGACAGAGAGAACCACTTTGTATTGTATTGACACGGGACACAAGCACATTAAATTTTGCTTTATGTCTCCAGCAAGCATGCAATATTAAAAGCTGTTCTTTGAAAACACTTTTGCCCTTTTTCATAAGCGCATAGGCTTCTCTGTGATCCCGTATGATGACACTGGCATTGACGCACCTTCAGCAGATAATCACATGAGGACTGTGAAAGTGCCCTCAGTATCCAATCCCCAAAAGGCAAATGACTGGCTTCAGAAACTTGCCGAAGTACTGACCTGAGAAATTGCCTCTGACCAACAAAAGAGCCGTATTATTTTGCTGGGCAGCTTTGATGTGGACTGAAAATGGGGGTTACTATAGAGGCAGACGGGGGGGTGTCGTTACCATGGGAGACGGGCCAAGGTGACCCAGATGACACAAAAGCTGAGCCTGTCGCGCCATTAGGCCTTGAATATTACACTCAGTGCGTCTGATAACACCCCAAAAAGAGCCAGCGGCGCCGCGTTACCCAGAAGTCTTCGGCGTGTCCTCAGCTGAACACGTGAACCGCCCCGCTGCATGGAGGACGGACGTGATCCTCTGTGTTTACCTTTCATCAAGCAAGGCTTCTCAAATACAGCGTATGCGTCGCGCTCGCTAAAGGGCGAGTGTGTGTGTTTGCTTGGAGGCGGGCACCGCTGGCCGCCAATATGGAAAAGTTAAACAGAAACATGTGGCGCTGCAGGGGAGGGCAAACAACAGTGTCAAAACACAGGCAGGGCTGCTGCTGAGCTGTTTGTTTAATGAAAGCTGGCCGCTGCAGCACAGGTTTGATATAGATTTTATACACCTGAAGGCTTTGTTTTGTATCTGTTTGCCCTATGGAAGAATAAAACCACAGCCTCGGCAAAACAGTTCCCCCTTTAATGGTCAGGTTTGAAATGTAAGTCTTCACATTTGGCCTATGACCCACAGGTAGGAGTGTAATTATCTATATAACTAATGCAAACTGGTGCTTTTCTGAATGAGAACGAATGAAAACAAGTATAACAACAGGTTAGGATCACTTGGGTATTACACAGTGTGAACCAGGCAGGTCGAACGTTTCCAGCCAGAGACATGCAGGTCCTTTAAGAGCAGCTCATGTTGAAGCAGGATGTGCTGCAGCTTCATGTTGTGCAAGGCACCTCGTGGCGAAATGGCTTTAAAGGAAGGGGCCTAAAATATTTAGCGCCGCTGTAGAGGATTATGGCGCGTGTCATCATCATGTTACTGCGAGAAAGACGTGGGAATGTAATGATGTTAAACATGCTGAGCTACAGGATTGTTTTGTGCCCATTGTAAGCTAGCTGGCATTTGCAACATCAAAATGAAGCCTAAAGCCAAAACACACAATAATGTCACATGACTTTCTGTTTTGTCTTGACCATATAGGTTTGATTGAATATCCACCTGCCTCATCTTTAGAGAGATTCTCCAGATCTCTAGCGTTGTACCAAACACAAAAAGCCACATATAGCCAAGAGTTTCATCAGTTCAACCAGCCTGCATGGCCACAATCAAAACAGACATCTGCTTTGAAATGGCTCTACTCAATCTAATCGCTTTTTGCCAGGATGTTTGGTAGCCTCTTCTTTGCTTTTAAAGACTCCCTCTGCCTCCCCAGAGAGAGTAAGAGTGGGCGACGCTGGCTCAAAATAGCACCCGCCGAGAAAGGATGAATCAACGCTGCACCTTATGCTTAATTAAAGATTAACGAGAAATTGCTCGGTGGTGTGGAGGTTTCTCCAAGCCTCACTTTACTTCTCTGATTAGGGTTATGTAACACCTGTTAATACTGCATGGACCACACTAAAAAAGTAATGACATCCGCCCGTGTGGCGGAATCAATCCTGTCCTGACAGCCTGTAAGATTTGGAGCTGGTGCGTTGCCAACCCCATTGATACATCGGCTGCTAAAGGACTTAATCACGCTGATTTGTGTGAAATGCCTCTGAATAAATGATGAACCCCCCATGAAAAGGTCCAAGTGGAGGTTCTCCATTTGTTATCTCTTTGATTTAAGTGCTGACAGATGGTTGTCTTGACTGATATAGAGTGCTACTGCCATATGACTACTTTGTGCTGAATGACCCCTGCAGTTCACTGGTGTGCATGGAAAGAAAAACATAATTCATATGTTGACAAGGATCTTGGCAGAGGATTCACACATCTGAAATAAGCAGGGAAACAGGCTTAAAGGAATAGTGCACCGAAGCCACCGTGGCCGCGCAAGGTTTGTGCGTGCAATAGTGTGTGACCTCGGTAATGCGGAAGTACATGCAATGGCGATCGACTCGGATTTTCATGAAAAAATGGACCAAATTACGTTTTTTTCGACTCATAGAGTGATCGTCAGGTGTCAGAAGACTTTGATTATACTACACAAGCTTTATGGAGTAATTTTATAGACATTTATTGCCCTTTTTGAAGCAGAACGTCCAGCTCCCCATTCACTCCCCATTCACTGGAAGAAGCTCCTCCAGCAGCAAAGTTGTATGAAGAAAAAACACTCACCCGAGTTTGTACTGGCATGAGAAAGATAATGACCGAATTTTAATTTTTGGGTGAAGTATTCCTTTAAAGTATGCCACTTTTCTTTTCACACAGTTTCCGTACTTGGGCTTATTGCCCCATAAGGAGCGTAGCCCACTAATGACGTCTCTTCTTCCTGCACAGCCTCAAGCAGCTTTTTGTCATTTCAGGAGTAACAAATTGTTTGAGACCAGGTGACAAATCGACTTTAAGTGCTCAGTTTCTAGATGTTGTTTGGGCATCTTCTTGTGCTTCTTTTGCTGCTGAATCTAAGACAAGAATCTCACTTCCCCCATCCAACATCTAAATAATCAATTTATCATACATATCAGATAATGATTCTGATTCGTTAATTACCTTCAACTGGCTTTAGTAACAGATTGTACAATCATGTTTTCACCTAGAATGGCTAGCAGCTTCACGTTTACTAAAAATACATTCTTATTTACGGACGCAGCCAGTGGGAGTAGTTGTTAGAGCAAGGGAGGGTTACACACACACACACACACCCTCACACCTGGGAACTGCCAAGTACAACTACAGTCTTGTACTGTTGGCAACTAAGCTGCAGTCGGACATCGCGCTCCCTGCTCACAGGCTCTTTGATGTGTTTTTTGGACTAAGAGAGCTTGTTTGTTCATTGTAATGCAAACCAGCGACTCCTCTAATCTCCATTCTGCCACCGCCGAGCCTGTTAGAACAACTAACACACTGTAGGTGACCTAAGCCGGCGCTATGCAGCTGTGATAGCCTTTAAGGCCTTATAAATATCCAATGGGCTGTGTGGCTCAGCAGAGTCAGACAGCAGAAGGTGGCTGTCTTGACCCAGACAGAGTGCTGGGGTGTGCAGAGACTTCCTTCCCTCTGTGCCACGGTGCTGGGCCTTCGTGACTCATGCATCTCTCCCATTATGTAACCGTGGCGGTGGCCCGCTACTTCACACACGGCTCCAGTCCGCCGCTCCGAGAGCGTCTGAGCCTGGGAAGCCTCGCTGGATGACTTGACGTACGGTTGAAGTAGATGTTTTTAGGGCCTGTTGGATGTACAGTGTTCTAGGGAATATTTTGCTGCGGGCATGTCACAGTGAAGGTTTGATGAGGATGAAACAGAGGAGACGTGCTGTGAAATGCACAGGCAGGACAAAGGGAGACTCCTGGGGATTCAGCATTTGATGTGTGTATGGTGTGTGTGTGTGTGTGCAAGAGAGAGAAAAGAGGCACAGAGAGAGATGTGTGTGTGTATTTGCTGTGGAAAGGGGCTGGGGCGCAGTGAGACAGCTGGTGAAATTATAGATCTCATAATATATTCACTGGGCAGTGGAGAAAGTGTAAAATTACCAATGCAACCTCATGCCTCTGCAACTGTTCATTTCCAGAAACTGTAAAAACCTCGACGTGCTGCAATAAATTTCCCTCGCCTCAGACTTGATGAAAAGTGATGAAAAGGCGTATTGTTGGACAAGTGTTGTCAACATCATTCTTACTGCCCTGGAAAACATCTTTTTTTTTTTAAAGAATATTTTTTAGGCTTTATTTCATAGTTGACAGTGAAGAGAGACAGGAAAAATGAAAGATGACATCCTGGGCTGGATTCAAACCCGGCACTTCACAAATACACGGTATGCATCTTAGCCAAGAACATCTTAACTCAAATTCAGTGTTACTTGAACTGACATCGATTAACACTGTTCTTTATGTGTTGAGCAAGTTTCATTACTGTTGGACTTATAAAACCTGTCCAAAACCCATTTTATAATTTCAAAATTCACGAGGAAACTTGGCATTTTTTGTCCTCATTTACCTATAAAGTTGACAGCCTGGAGATATGCGGTTTTCATCCGACAGCAGCGATGAATAACAATTAACATTTATCCATTTAGTAAAATGCACACTATGAAATCCATCTGTGTCACACTGTAATGGTATAATGGTACAGTGTAATTGCGGAGGGTCATTAAACTGTGTGATTTTGTAATGGATGACAGTGATGGGCTTATTATTGGACAGAGTGATGGATAATGTACCGAGCTGTACTGTACATTACGTGCTACACACTCCACTCTCATTACAACTACTCTTCCTTTGTTCTCGAGTTGATTTATTTTATTAACACTGCTTTTCTAGGTACTTCTAAAAGTCTGTGCTTTTACTTTTACATAACTAATTACTCCAACTTTTGCTTGAGCAGGTGTTATGTTTAGATATGAGTCGTGAGTACAATGAAATTTGTCATTTAGCCTACAGTAAAACATCCATTCTTGACTTTACCAAATAAAACTGATTCTAGCTTTGTGGACATGATTAAAAAAGTGACCATCCCACGCAAAAACTATAATCAGGTATTTTTTGGAGGGACAATTTTGGAACATGCACAAATCTTAATGATTTCTATTTAAAATTATCTAAGTATTTGAGTACTTTTTTTAGTATGCTATATTCTTTTTCTTTAGTAATATTCTAGACAAGTACTCTTACTGCAACTTACACTTACATTAACTTAAATACAAATACAGTACTTTTCCTTCACTAATATGTTTCAACACTCCTCCCAACCCAGTGGTTCATGCACCTTACGATGCAGTTTTGATCGCTGCACAACATCAATTTTAAGGAGCTGAGCTCATTACAGCATCCCTGTAAAAAGCTTGTTTAGTGGCGCTTTCTTCATCAGCGTGCCAGTGCGTTTTACAAGGCTCTTTTCATAGTTTGCTGCAGAAGCTATTAGTGTAGCATCACGTGCCCACCGGCCCGGCCCGTCCCGTCCCGTCCCGTCTGCCCGTTGGAGCCTCGGCCGGCTTCAAAGCACTCCTGTCGCCTAATGATAATGAATGCAGTGTGTCTGCTTGCTGTGCTTGGTGGCTCACTGTCAATCTGTTCCCCTCGGTCTCAGGTTACAGTCTGGTATTGCGCTGCTCTCACCGCAGCCCACTGCCAGAGGAGCCGCTGCCAGTTTTCCTCAGTCATTTATCTGCTGTCGGCTGCCCTAAAGAGCTCTGGCTCTGTGGTCATGAACCCTCCGGAATGACAATGTTCCTGTGACCCTGTGGTCCAAATCAAAGGAATGCTCTTCAAATCCAATACAAATACTCAGCCATTTGATGCAATGCAACTACTGCAATATTACAACTATTTTTTTCCTTTGCGTCTTTCTGTTGGAAAGCCATGCAGGAGGCCTCATGAAGCCTCATGAATAAAATCTTTAAATATATGAAGGGATTGATGAGGAAATCAATAAAACCGGATCATTAATAAAACAATAAAGGCATCCTTTCATATGTGGCCTTATGTGGTCTGTCCTTATTGGGTCAAAGCAATCTATTGATGCTTCCTCCTCACCCCTGCTATCTCCCTGTCCGCTCCTTTGGGTCTCCAGATAAAAGAGGGCTCATTGTGAACAAAGCAAAGGTTTGACAGAGCTTTGGACACCTGCAGCGGACCGAACCATTCACTCCGCTCAGGTTCGATAAAGTGGCGGCTGGCTAAAGTGGGACAGACCATTCTGTTGTGGGAGAGACGAGGAATCTGACTAGTAGGACTACGAGAAATTTCAGAAAGGCCCGCGCACACTCGTCACGGCTCAGTCATACGTGTATTTCAGCCTCTGAATACTGTCACAACTGCCCTCCAGTTGCTTGGATACCATAAAAAGAATAACATCCACCATTTCGTTTGGTCGTCTCCACATTGTGACGGCAATTTGGTAATTCAAAACAAAAGCAGTGGATAACTAAGACTTCACAGTCTGCTCGGATGGCAATAACAACCCCATGTAAATGATATTTACATCCACATCAAGCACATGTGGTGCCAGAGATGGTGCGATAACTTCCCAGCCTGGGGTGTTGCTATGGAAACGTGACTCATCACAACAAGTCTTCCTGCTTTACCTGTGGCAGCTGCAGAGTACTCATGAAAGCTATTTCATGCTTCTTTGTTTGCCAACCAGCAGTGCTGAGCCTCACTTTTCAATAACATATCATATCAGATGACTGGTAAAACACACAGATGCTAAAATTGTGGAGTCTTTTTACGGTGAGTTTTTGTGTGTGGCGTACTTGAACACTGAGCGATAGTTTCAACCTCAGCAAAGTGAAGCCCTCATTCTGTGAGGAGCAGCAGGGGAAACGATGATTCAGAACGGGGTTAGAAGGTCAGAAATCAAATGAAATTATTTCCTAGCGCATTTATTTGTCAATCTTTACTAGGTGTGGGACATAACACTTATAAATACCATCAACTGTCGCCTCGTCACCGCAGCTCAAGCCATTAAAAGTGAACGTGTGCGTGGCAGGTGTCGCATCTGTGAGTCAGTTTTGTTTCTGTGTGGTGCTTCAGGTATGTTGTCACACACCGCTCTGGGAAGTGTGGAGGAGGCCCATCTGTCACAGCACTACTAACCCTGTAAACACAATCCTCAGCTGTCATTCACAACAAGCCCGCTCCTCTCATCCTTATTACCTCCCAGTGGCTGCTTTCCTTCCTATACGTGTGGGGGTAATATATATGAGCAATAAATACAACAAAATATGAACCAAAACATCGTACATACAGTATGCAGGAAATATCCGTTTTGAGAAGTCTTCATGCTAACAGCATCATGATGCATAAGGTGACAGTCTTGGCTTCAAATAGGCTTGTTTATAAGATGGATGGGTTACTGGTGGAGACTGATTGTCAAAGTATCTCTAACCTTAAGATCAGATATTGATTCATATATGATGGATCATCTGATCCCTATTTGTATCTCCATCCTTATATCGACTCATGTGAGCTGACCTGCGGCCAGCAGGAGCACAATTTTCAAATAAGCAGTTAAATTGGGTCCATAAATGTAATCGTTAAAACGTGATATCACACTGTATTTTTGACAACTGTGAGTAGACTAGACTGCTATTTATTTTCAGTGTTCTGTGCATGTGTGTGTGAAATAAGCAGGGTTGTGTGGAGAAACTACAGTAGCAAGGACAGCTTTACCATATACTGTATGTACACTGTACATCAAAATAGCACATATAAAAAATGCATTGAATTCCTTGACCCATAAACTGAATTGGAGATTTCAATCTATATCCACGAGATATAGTTACATAATAAGACTGATAGGGCAGTTCAAGTATACTTAACAACCGCAAATATTATGATTATTTGTATGATTATTATGATTATTACAATTGTTATGATGATGATTATTATTATTCATATTATTACTAGTAGTCGTAGTAGTACTAGTATTTATATTGCACTTTTCAAAATGTGTTACATAAAATATAACATAAAATCAACAGCAAAATCAATTTAAAAAAAAAAGAAAAGTAGAAACAAGGCATAAAATGAGTCAAAAAATGGTTAATGTGGGGGTCAAAGGTCTGTGCTATAGCTTGGTGCCAGACCTGTCAGTGCCTTAAATGTGATCAGTGAAATCATAAAATCAATTCTGAAAGTAACCTAAACAACTGCACAAAATGAATAAATGAAAATGTATCTTTTAACTGGTGAGATGATCTGAGAGGCTCATAGACAAACAACAAGTTAGATAAGGGAATACTCTGTTAAGTGATATAAATAATATGAAACACACTGCTGGAGACTCTTCACTCCACAACACTATCAGGGCAAACAGTTACACAATACTGTATCTAGTGCTGTGCCTCTCAGACAGGACAGTTACCCTATAAGCCCAAACCTGGGATCCCTCCTGACCTTAAAGCAGTACTGTATACTCTCTGCACACTCTGTAAAGGCCACGAATTTAAAAGGCACTGCACAGGTACACACTCCGAGTGACATTCCAGGTATCCCGGAGGCCGCGGGGGAACGGCGCCGCTGTGCCGAGATCACACTCGCTCTGATCATCTAAAAGCACTTCACTGGAGGCCCCAAGGTGATCAGAGAGGTGGTTTGTATGAAGGTCAAAGGCTGTTGCGTAAGATTATTAGTGGCTCCGGGTTGGTGAGATTGAAAAGTTGACAGCTTTCAGAGAAGTCCCTGAGCGTTGCTTTGTTACGGCATGGAGGTCATGAAGGGTCCCCAAAGACCCATTTAGGTCCCAGGGTGCTCCGCTCCAGTCTCTTTCTGTCACACTAGGATTCATTCTGTGCTCTTTGTCTGCAATGAAAGAGTTGCATTAAGAGCGTATATTCCCTACAGTACCAACAAGTCCTGCACATTTTATCTCTTAAACCTTCCACATTCTACTTCCTTAGCTTCCCTCTGTGAGAGAAGTTGACTCTAACTCACAATCAATTTGTCGATAACACTATTTTCCCCCAAACTCAGAGCTGGAGATCAGCGTCATGCTCCTGTCTGTCTTTGGTTATTATGTAAACTGGCATTAACTGTATTGTTGGAGGTCCCTGAATGTTACAGTGCTTGCTGGCAGTGAGACAAAGAGACAACAGTTTTCCAGTCCCTGAGACTCAAACAGCTGTGGACTCTGGTCAATAACCAGCGGCTCTCTTGCAGTGTTTGAATGAATTCGGTAACCTGCTACAGGTCCTTGAGGCATTTGAGAGAATACCTGAAAGCGTAATGACTGATTATTCAAGCCAGGTAAAAGAATCGTCTAAAAGCAATCTCATTTCTGGTCCTAATGCCGTGTTCTGTGCTTTGCCCTGGTACCTTGGTTAGGTAATCCACCGGCACTGAGAGTTATATTGGAGGTGACACCCCATCAGGCCTATAAATAGCGGTGCACTTTTCTCCCAGGAGCCCAGCTGTAGCTTTCTCCCAGGCATTTGATCAGTTGTTTGTAGGGGGCTGACATCACCCACTGGTGTTTTGTCTCCCTGACTTTCTGACTGCCGCGCACAATCACACACACACAAGCACATGCACGACACACACACACACACACAGGTATACACACGCGTGCATTACTGGAATGCACAAGCTCACACACACACACATACACATCCTCTGCACCCTAGTACTGTTTCATTAGTGCTAGAATATGTGAGAATGCGTTTCATTAGCTTTACTTAATCGTTTTAAGGTGAATCACTTCATAGTAATGTAGCCTCAGGGTTACCCTAAACTACATTGACTATGACTCACCCAATCATGCTGAGTATTCAACGTTGAGGCCAGCTATGAGCTAGGAAGGTCCTGTGTGCCGTGAATCCTCTTGATATCACTCTTAAATAAATAAATCAATGGTTTTAATTGGAGTGAATTCAGGCACCAGCCCAAAACAAGGCTCATAACAGTGGGAGTATGAAGTGAGCGCAAAAAAACCCACTGCAGGCTGCGTCTGACCCCTGTGAGTCACTGTCTACACAAGCTTATCCAGAGCTGAGCATGACTCAATATCAAGCACTAACATTTCAGAAGAGCGCTGCCTTTGCAGGCAACAGTATGTTACTCTAATTTGGAATAGACACCATTTTATCGCTTAGTATTTCATATCAAACATGTAACTGCCAGTGTGATACAGTGCAGGTTAAATTCCTATAGCTACCTTGTTTTTATTGGCTGTAATTTCATGCGAGCTGCACACCAGACATGTGTGGAGACAAAAAATATATTCACATGTAGACATTTTCCTTTCTTCATCGCTGTTTTCTCTAATTCAGATAGATTTCACATCAAGTCTTCTTAAGCATGTTTACCAAGGATTTAAGAATTTAATTTGTCTTCGTAAACTACATGTGACAGATAATCTTTGATATAGACTAGAGCTGCTTCTCACTGGAGATCTAACAGTGATTTTAGGCCACAGTTCATCTTCAGTCTGCCTCTCTGCCTCTACCTGCAGCTCCACCATAACACATCTCAAGCCTATATTTCTTGCATACGAGACACAAATTATCATACTACACGTGAATACTTATCTACAGTAGCCGCCGGGGCTATAAATAATTAATTTGAGGAAAAGGGTCTATTTGCTCATGTGCCTCTCCTGTGTGTGCACCTGGTGCCGTTTGGTCACGGGAGACGCGTCTCCAATTATCCGGCAGCACATCCCCGCATTTCCCTGCGCCCTTTGCCTCCAGCTCCACATTGATTTGAGCGAGGTGTGACCAATGCGGACGACGCGTGAAACTCGCGTGTGAATAACTTACGTGGGGTGATTGATTTGTATTGTATTTTTACGTAAGTTTGCGCAATTGAATTAAACGACGGAGGCGCGGCAAATCAAAAATAGAAAAAGGTGTAGGCTACCCCAAAATGTGAGAACCAGCAAAATGTAGGTCGGTTTGTGAATATGACAAGTTGTGTCCATGCCACACTGACAGTGACTTCTGTCTCTTCACGTGATATGTAAAAACGATCATTCATTTTAATAGGCATGCGGCTTTGTACCCAGGTCCTCTCCATTCCCCTGCCCTATCTGTGTTTGCTTCACGAGTGGGCCGTCTGCACGCTGTTTAAATGGTCGTAGCCACGGAAAGAGATGCCACACACGCCCAATTTCACTTCGCGAGGCATGCTGCTGCACTTGTCGGATGGTGATGGGAGATAATCCGCAAGTTTGAGGGGAGAGAGATGGTGGCGGTCTCTCCGGTTCAGCACGCTGGACAGCGCTCCGGGAAGTTGGAGAGGACGGCGGGACGCGGACAGCGAGGATTTAATTTAATTGGGGAGCTGCCGGAGGAAATGAGCGACGGGTAACCATGGTGGATTTTAAGTGCTTATTATCAACAACAGGCGCAGGTAACCCGAGAGCGGACTTTCTCAAGTGAGACATGGACTTTGCTGAAATTATTTTCGCGTTGTTCATCGTCGTGGTCGCGGTCGTCTCGCTGTTGTCAAACTTGTTGGTGCTGCTATGTTTCGTCCACAGCACCGAGATACGCCGACAGGTGCCCGGTGTGTTCACCATGAACTTGTCTTTCTGCAACATACTTATCACTGTGCTGAACATGCCGACGACCTTGGTGGGGATTATCAGAAACCAGCAGCCTTTTGGGGATTGCCTTTGCCACACGGTGAGCTTTCTGGAGACCTTTCTGACCGCCAACACCATGTTGAGCATGGCCGCGCTCAGCATAGACCGGTGGATAGCGGTGGTGTTCCCGCTCAGTTACTCCACCAAGATGCGCTATAAGGACGCGGTGATCATGGTGTGCTACTCCTGGCTCCACTCGCTCACCTTCTCCCTCACGGCGCTGCTCTTCTCCTGGGTCGACTACAGCCACGTTTACGCGTCCTGCACCTTGCAGCTGAGCGAGGAGGGCGACAGGATTAAGTTTACAGTTTTCACCGTGGTTTTCCACGCCACTAGTTTCATGCTCTCCCTGCTCATCTTGTGTTTCACATACTTGAAGGTGTTAAAAGTGGCAAGGTTTCACTGCAAGAGGATTGACATTATCACCATGCAGACTCTTTTCCTGCTGGTCGATATTCACCCAAGGTAGCACACTTTACCTAATGCCATACATTCCTCATCTTTTGCCATATTTTCTCATAGCCCTTACAATTTAGTATATCCACTTAGAAACAAAACAATTAATAATTTATAGTATTATAGTACTAAAAGTCCTTTGGTGTTTTCAGCGTGAAACAAAGATGCTTGGCTGAGCAAAAGAGGAGAAAGCAGAGAGCCACAAAAAAGATCAGCATCTTCATCGGCTCATTCATCATCTGCTTTGCTCCTTATGTTATCACAAGGTAAGTCGAATTGATACTCAGCAAATAAGGACTTTATTTACTGCAAACTCTCATAAAACCACATGCCTTGTGAAATAGGTTAAAATATATATAAAAATGCTGATGTTTTTAAACCTTTTCAGTCTGGGAACCAAACTGAGTTATTTTAACCTCATCTTAGGATCCAGACTCATTATAACATACTAGTTTTTTTGTCCTATACTGTAAAGAACCAAAAGAAGCCATCACTAAGGGAATAAGGGAAAATGCAAGCCCAGTGAAGTGCATAATCAGATTACAGTATGTCCTTGTGGTTTCTGATCTTCATCCACATCTTAAACAGCCTACACCAAACAAATTTATGATTCTCATCTTTTCGGTGAACCGTGAGATGACTCTGATCACACACACACACACACACACACACACACACACACACCAGCATCGCCCTGTGAACAGGTGGCTGGCACACACATAAACATGTGTGTATAGGGGCAATACTAGATACAGACAACAAAGGCTTGCTTCCAGAGAAAGGAGGAAATGCTTCAGGGCCCGCAAAACTGCTGTCAGCCACGTGTTTCAGCACTGCGGCGGTGATCATCCATCAGCTTGACGTTTGTGGTGCATGTATGTATGGGGAGGATGAGAGGAAACACATTAACAAGGAAAAGTGTCTCAGTAATTGGAATAACCTCCTGACCAGCCTGCCCACTGGAAGCAGCCTGAGTGACCTGTTGAAGCCCAAAACATCTAATTATGAGGATTCTGCTCATATGCTCTCTGTTCTAGTTTTAATTAGCCTTGTGCATATCATTTACTGACGGTGAAACTGTAATAGTCTTCCCATTCCTCTTCTAGAAATCCCTGTGGTAAACTTTGTGTGCGTTTTGCTTGCATTGCATGTTATATTCATAGTATTCTGTTACATTACCATACAGCCATCTTGGTAGGAAAGTAACAGGTGATTGTAATCAATTAACAGGTGATTAGAATCAAATGACAGCCACAGCCAATGAGCTGTGTATACGGTAAAGCACCATATTGGTAGGAAATGCATGTAACATCATGGGAATATAATGAATACTGTATGTTCTTGCTTCATTATATTGCTCAGTTTGCTAGTTTTAAAATAAGATTTACAGTGGAAACCTCATCCAATCATCACACAATAACATTTGGAAAACTGAAGAAAAAAAGCCATGACTTTGAATAAAATGGGGTTTTATGTAGTCATGTTTTTGCTGCCGCCCCTCTCCCACCCCCTCCAGGTTGGCCGAGCTCCTTCCCTTCGTGGGCATCAACCGCCACTGGGGAATCATCAGTAAGTGCCTGACATACAGCAAGGCCGCGTCCGACCCCTTCGCCTACTCCCTCCTACGTCAGCAGTACAAGAAGGTCCTGGTTACTGTCGTCAACCGGCTGCTCCGTCGTGACCTGTACCCCTCATCTGGCCACAACAGCTCCTTAGACACCGAGAACGACTACTGTCTCCAGAGGATCAGTTAATGGCAAATGCGCGGACATGACAGATACACTACGGCCAAAAATAAAGGTTGCCTCTCTGGAAGAGGGTGGGAGGAGGAAGGAAGGAAAAAGAATGAGCTGGGTATAGAAAGGGGAGAGAGAGAGAGAGAGAGAGAGCGAGGAGAGAGATGGAGAGGACAGGATATTGTTAGGAGGAAAAAGAGAGCAGATAGGGGGGACAGATTGTGGGGGTGGAGGGAGGGGGGGGGAGGGGAAGCGAGAGCAGGAAAGACGGTGGGTGGAGACGAATGAAAAGACAGTAATGAGGGAGAGAATGAATGAGGAAAGAGAGGAAGAAGAAGAGGGGCGAGACAGATAGGGAGTGATGGGGACAATGATGAGACGCTGGCTTCAGACAGTATTGGTAAACAAGGGATCCATGATTCATCGGTGACGCTACACACACACACACACACACACACACACACACACACACAGCCTAGATCAAATGAATCAGTTTCATTGAATAAGTCATGGGCTCAGATGAATCGTAAACTGAAGGACCACACCGCTGGAGACCGTACTGTACCCCCCCCCCCCTCCCCTCCCCTCCCCACTTCAGCAGGAAATAAGAGACATGTATAAAGTGGTCTTTTGTACTGTACCAACCACTTTGTAACGATATCGACAAATCCACATGTAGTGACCTTTCAGGGACGGAGTGGGAGGCTCGCGGTCGATAGGCGGAGAGGCGAAGATGTGAAAGTGTATTGGTCGAGCCGGCTGTCAGTCGCTGGATGATGCCGCTGCACTTCAAATCACATCTGGATAACGTACTTTCAGTGAATGGGAGTACAGGTGTGGAAACTCAAGTGCTGCACGTGATCGCCATGTCCCTGTATTGACCGTGTTAGACTACTTTGCAGTTGTTCACAATGTCATGTCAATCACTGAATATTGATGCACTTTGTATAATTCTCTCAGAGCTACTTTAGTTACAGGAGCCAAAGGCAAATGACATTTATACCATGTTATTAAAGCGTGAGTTGTTACTGAATGTGCTAGAGATAGCCCACTTTTGACTGAAATGCATTTGTACAACTGTACTTTATTTTGCCAGTTGACTGAAGAAAACGTTTGTATGGATATTTACATGATGTTCTATATTTTGCACTGTACAGGAACAACTGATTTGATTATTTAGATAATTTTCTTCAAATGGGAGCAATGTGATGTAGCATAAGAATGTTTTCAAAGTGCTTTAAACACACCGTTTTGTGTTTGTGCCAGATTTAAATATGTGACTTTTTTGGCTGTTCAATACTATAATAATCGAGATAGTTGCTTTATTAAAAAAACCTGTTTCTTTAGATGTACTTTACGCACATGTATTTTTCTTCCTGTAAGCCACTTGCTGTTCTTTGGCAGTGTGATTAGCTATTAGTGGAATATGTGCAATAAAAGCTGTCAATTATAAAAATCATTAAAAAATATTCATGTTTTCAGCTTCACCTTAATGCCACTGAATCGAGATAACATCATTAGATAATATCATATTTCATTTCATGATTAAATTTGTAAGTTTACAGACTAAATTCATCCAACAAAAAGAGGACATGCTAAAAGTCTTGGACACTAAAATAGTAGCAGGTCTCCCACTCAAATGATGCAAAACATATTTAAGGTACTGAGAGGACATTTTGTATGGGAAAGATGACTTGTAAAGAAATATAAGGCCAATTTCAATATCTGAAAGAAAGTTAAAGAGAAAGTTGAAGAAGATGAATTAGATCATTTTGGAAGGAGAGTATACCTGAACAGAAACATAGCCCATTACACATTTGAGCTCCTTTCACCACCAGCTACACCCGTTACTGCATCACATTGTTTTCCTTCTATCTGCCTAGTGTGCCTAATTACACTGCAGATCATGTGCAGCATGAAAACTGACAGCAGTTGTCACATGAACAATTTCTGTTTCAGAAACATTATTGCCGAGCGCAATTAAAGAGACGGGTCAAAGATCATTTCAGCCAGTTAGTGGTTCTGATTTATTCTGACCCAGAAATGACTCCATCTTGCATTCTTAATATGATGCATGGAAGCAGAATAGCAATTATCTGCAGCATAAAGGAATTTCTCTTGACTTTTGTTCCTTTTTTGGCTAACCCCTACCCCAACACCTCTGAATTCAAGCAGTTCATGCTAAAATAATAAAGGAGAAATTGGTGATTAAAATTGCTCAAACGGAAAATGTATTTCTAACACTTATTTTACAGGAGCCGTTAGGACAATAGCTTCCTCTTGAAGTGAGAGTCGACCCAGTTTTGAAACCATAAGTAGGCCACCTTGTGCTGTTGTGCAGTTTACAGACTCCTAACTGGAGAGCTCACTGTAAACTGAGTGAGTTACAAACTGATAAGTACAACTGGATATACTGTGGTGGGATGATAATACCATTTATATATTAACACCCCTGTCATATATTTGCTGTGTTGAGTCCCTACAAACCTCCAGTGCACCACGACGCCTGCAGTGGCTCCTGACTCCTCCGACACGCAGATTAAGTTAAAGACTTCTGGTTCAGCCTGAGGAGGATTTAAAGATACATTAGTTTGCCTTGCAGGGACTAGACCCAGCCTGCAGATACTACACCATCATACTGTAGGTATCCACCTCCAACCCTTCAAGCACTTCAATTCACTGTGAGAAGGGCAATGGGAAAGTGGTTTCTCATACAAGAGTATTAAGATGTTGCAAGGAGGTGAATGTCCTCTCAAAATTGTAAGTTTGATGAAAAATCTAATTCTGGAAACAATAACTGATTATCCGTGTCAGACAAATATGACCAGAATAATAAAAAAGGAGGTCAAAAAGTAACAAATTTTACAAAGAACAGAGAAAAAATGAACAGTAAGGTAATTTTCCAAGCATTACAAACATTTAATGAATGGCACTACAATAAGTGTGACACTTAGAGCTAAACTGTGATCTTCTCCCATGAAGAGTAAATGAAAAAGCTGCCTGTTTGCTACACTTGCTTCTTCTGTCTGTCTTTTTACCATCTTCTTTAGGAGTTTAGGAGTTTTAGGAGCAAAATACCATCTTTGTGGATTATCCTGTATTATGATCATTGCTCCTATTTCAAGGCATTTGTCACTTTATCAACTCTGTGTTCTAATTTATTGCTTCAAATGGACCCATTGGCCTGAATTTCCTCACCTGTAGATTAGAGCTGGTCGATAAAAATCTCTCATTTCGTTAGAGATTCATATCTCTAACAAAATGAGATCAGAAACAAACTAGGGAATATTATTTGAAAATAAGAGTTTTATTGTATATTACTGTGCAGTTCAATCTCATGAACATAAATTTAACACATGATTTTGCAAATGTAAGCAGATCGAAACAATTTCTTATGATTATCGTAATATTAATTTTGTCCGTATTGCCCTGCCCTACTGTAGATTGAACATTTTTAACCATACATTGGCCTCTTTCTTCTAGAGTAAATGGATGTACACACTAATTTCTACATTGATTCAGCCGTGTTCACAGATAAATGCCCCTTCTGTTCTCCATCAGGCCGATGATCATATAGTCACTCTCTAACAGGATCCTTTTAGGTTATTAATTATTACACCCACAGTCTACAATTGTCCTTCTCTACCATGCAGGAAGATCTGTATGTGAGTTCACAGTCAGTCTCTGTAAGTATTTGTCCATGGATGTCTCCCATAGGGGGGGTCATCTCTCCTAGGACATGAAGCGTCATGCCCATCCAATTTCTGGGCCGCACAACAGTCTATCAGCATAATAAATGGCCACATTAAAGATCTAATTCATATTCCTGAGTTTGCCGAAGGATAGTATTTCTACCTGATGAGAGACTTCAGCTCCTGCTCCCACCACCCTCCAATCACTCCACTCATTAGAGCAGAAACCCAGCCAGAGGGCCGAGCTCGCTCTCAAGACACCCCACCCAGTCTTGAACCCACGCGTCCTGCCGGCCTGCATGGTACAGAATCAAGCTACCCATTATGTTAATTCAGATATACTCAGCCTACAGGAGAGAAGATTGTATTTAGTAACATGAGTTAAACTCAGTTGTAGGCAAGACAAAAACAATAGGCTACATGTATTTGCTGTGACTAGCTCCTAGGTTTTTTATTATTTACTTATTTATTTCTGAACAAGCTACCATTACACCAGACTACAAACTGAGTAACGACATGATGCTGCTTATTGGATGGTCAGTAGGCCTACAGTTAAACTAGTGGGCCCCCTAGCGGCCATGTTGGAAGACCACCACGTAGTTCCAGCGTAACTGCCTAGTCCGACTTCTGTCAACATTGCAAACACCATGGTCAACTTTTGTTGTGTGCTTGCTGTTCTAATAAAGCAGGAAAATCAATTTTAAAGACTTACAAAAATTATCAGAAAGAACAAGAGGGTAGCCTCAATTAGCTAATGGCAAAGAAGACGTCAAAGCACACAGCAGGTTCTGCTTAGATCAGTTCATATCTGGTGAGTATTTTGAAGCAGGTGTAGCTTTCCAAATATAAGCTTGTTAACCACGGAACACAAATCTTACTCAACTTTAGAGAAATAAATGTCTGAAAGATTGCTAGCATGCAATAATATCATCTACTGCTTCCGTTGCCTAGCAACACAAAAGAAGCATCAAAGATTACACACCTGTTGATTCACCAAGCGGTACCTAGCCCAGCTAACTAGCTAGCAAGATTTGTAACGAGGAATGTGCTAGCATGACAGTAACGTTACTTTCCTAAACTTTGGCTACAGCTGCTATTTTTCTTAACACTAATCTGATAACACTTTATTATCTCAAAAAGTCATAAAATCGCTTAAACTGACTCATACAAAGTTTTTCATGTGTTCATGTTGGTTCACCAGCGGGCCTCAATATGACGACGCGCTGGTCTTCCACCAGACTAAATCATGGATGTATGCTTTCTATATAAAATGCTCCTGCAGGTGTAACGTTAGCTGTTGGTCAAACAAGGTCCGGGGCAGAGTGCATACTGGACCGAAGTAAAGGAAGGTGGCATTTTGATTTCCTTTCCATATTTTTTTTTAAGAATTACAATGCATGCCAACAAAACCTTAATGACAAAAAAGTTCAAAACCCTAAAGGTGAGAGAGAGAGATGTGTATGCTTGTGTACTGCCAACTTGATATTAATATTTTAACGTAAATTATCGCCGTTTTCACTAAAATCTGCATGCACCTTCTCCTGCTGTCAGATGCTTCCCTAATACTCCATGGATGCTTCACCTCGGAGCCATTTCCTCTGTAATTTGATAGTTGACCGTAATGCGTGTAATAAAGTCGCTTTCGGGGAAGTTCTGGGGAGTTTCTGCAGGCTTGGGAAATTCAACGCAGCCAGAGGGTGTGTGAGGTGCCGCATCAAAATGGGATATAAATCGCGGAAAAGGAGCAATATTTTGCTGTTCCTGCTGCAGTTGCTGACTCTTGGTTGGTGCGCTCCTCCGCGATGTGACCCAGGACACGAATTCCTAGGTAAAGTTTCTCAGCTTCATATGAATACTTAAACGTGCATGAGGACCTGCTGCAGAAATTAGACAAGACATCTTTTGATTTGCAGGCTGAGGGCTACATAACTTTTCCGGATACAACAGCCTACTTTCATACACTAAGGTTTATTGAAGAAAGTTTATTGAAGGTGTGTAATCCATCTTGTAGAAATGTAAAGGTACAAACTTGATGTTAATATAACTAGGATGCAGTAGCCTATAGCATGCCTTTTAGATGAAAGCATGCTTTTCAGCCTTCATGGTAAGGAGTTATAATCCCGTGAAAAATCCCAAACATCTTGGGAATTAATGAGACTTTATTAACAGACAGGCATTAATGAGACTTTACTGACAGACAGGCATTTCGGGGAGCTGTTGGAGCTAGAGGTTTATCAGCACACTTTCTTGTAGGCCACAGTAAAACATTTACAGAAGCCATTGTGCCATCTAGTGTCTGCCACATGACAGTTACTAACATACTGATGTGTCCTGCAGGACGATGCAAGCCAACAGTTGAAGATAAACGTGAGTATTCCTCAGTTTGGAGGAAGAATGGTGTTATATACATGAACTGTTTGGCATCATGATGTAGCTGATTACTTCTATTAACTGTTTTGACTTGAGAAATTATTATCTTTGAATGTAGGTCTTCTCACCTGTGACAGTTTCAGCCCATAACTAATGATGTTTTGATGACAGTTGTAAATCACTGACTATAAAATCTGACTTTTACCACCGATGCATTGGCCCTTGCTGCTATGACGTCAGAAGAAGACCGGGCTGTAAAATCGCCTCACCCTACCCGAGAAGTCAACTGCGTTACATGCTTCAGTCTGTTCATGCCTGTGGATTTGATTTGAGGCAGTGTTTTTCACAACAAAAAGGATGAGATCATAAGTCACACTGGGTGAAGTCTTAATGGAATCTGGCCCAACGGCCATAAACCCATCAGGTGTATTTTTAGATGATCAATGGCAGTATGAAATATTAAAATTCTAATTTCCAGAGATAATAGAAATATTTGGGACTCGATGATTGAAGACAGTACAGCGAGGCTCATGATTAAATGCTCGAGAGATGGTGAAACATACTTTGATCCCTGAAAATGTGATTGATAAAGTTTAGATTGATATTGGTTGTTATTTAAAAGTACTGTAAAGAACTGTTTCTTTAATGTTCACTGCACTTCATCATGCATTTGCTGAACAACCTGTGCAATCAGGTTAATTTCCAAAAGGTCTTCTTGTTGCTTGGTAGTATCTCTGTTAAACCTTGTTACTTAGCTCACCACATATCTCTCTGAACTGCCTTTTTTTACTCCCAGCCAAATGCACAGACATGTTGCTGTCCTACTGCGATGACATGGCTTACACCCAGACCATGTTCCCCAACATCGTCGGCCACAGGACCCGCGAAGAGGCCGAGCTGGGCACCGAGTACCTCCTGCTGAGCGTGGTGGAGTCTCTGCTCGGCGGAGAGTGCACCCCGGACATCCGCATGCTGGGCTGCTCGGTGCTGGCCCCGCGCTGCGAGAAGGACCGGGTGCTGAAGCCCTGCCGCAGCACCTGCGAGGCGGTGCGTAAGAGCTGCGCCCACGCTTTTGATGGAATAGACATGGCCTGGCCCTACTTCCTGGACTGCGATCGTTTCTTCGTCAGTGACCAAGAGGGCTGTTACGACCCCCTGGAGGGCCTCAGAGGTAAGGACTGCAGGTGCTATGTCACTGGTATGGTGACCCTGTCCTTAAAGCCCCCATGAAATTAACTCCCATCACTCTTTAATGGTGACCTCGTGCTGCACCAGTAGGCGTAAAAATAAATTACGACCAATAAAATCATCACATATGTTTGAACAATCTCTCCCCTCGACCCCTCCCATCAAATAAAACTGCCTTTCTCTCCCAGACTGATATTCCATTGGTTTAGACTTTTGAATGATCCATCACTGTGTTATGTCCCGCCCCAACATCCTGTTTCAGAAGGAAATACATCAAATCAGAGAAGTAAAGATGCCATTTCATAGGACCTTTAATGTTGACTGTGACTGATATGACATGTCCGAAGTAATATACTACTATAAAACACTTTAATAATATTTTGAGATATTAGCTTGCAAAGACAAGTCAAGTCATGTTTACTTATATAGCCCTTTATCACAAGCATGTCTCAAAGGGCTTAACATACCATCATATACATGTCATATACCATACTACATCATATACATACTACATACACATCATATACTACATCATATACATACTACATACACATCATATACTACATCATATACATACTACATACACATCATATACTACATCATATACCGTACTACACACAAATGCCTACTGGCAATTTAGAGTCTTCGGTTCACCTGACCTGCATGAGTTTGGACATTATGGGGTGTTGTGAATAAAATTATCACTCAGTGTCAGCAGTCTTTACTTTCAAGAGAGCCTTCTGTTTCTTAGCAGATTTTCAGCAGTCATCTGGTTTGCACACATGCTCATGTGGTGCGCCTCAAAATGCACTTAAATTATTATTGGTCAATGGGAATGCCTCCTTTCTCACATAAACCCTCATTTTCTCTTGTCCTGTGGTTATTTTCACGTGTTTTCATTTCTCCAGTACCTTTTTAAACATTTTCTTAGGTTTGCCCATAAAGTGTACTTTGTTTGACAATGTATTCGGCGGAACCTCTAAAAGCTATATAAACTCTTGAAAAGTGAACATTAGGTTTCCAAAACAGACCAAAAAATGCTATTCTGCCCCCCCTCATAACTTTGACGGCATCATGTGTGAGCCATGTGAGAGCTGAAACATGGCAGTAAGCTCTCCGCAGAAGGAACTGATTTGAACATTTAGCCTCGTCATTTAAGCGTGGAAAAAAGGTTGTATGATCATAAAAGTCTTTAAGATACTAAAAGTCAGTCAGTGAAAAGAAGTACATTGACTTAATCTGCACCACTGTAACAGTGCAACACTCTTTTAGTGTTGTGTGAAACAGTTTTTCCCCAAGCAGAATTTGGTTCAGATGTCTGGCAACACCTTGGGCCTGGATAATTATTCCCATACTCATATTAATTTCAAACTGATGTCCTTGTTGCTGTTTTGACTTTATTTGACTTCAGCCACTTCATTTCTTATCTGGTGACTACAAATTTCAAGTTGACAAATTAGATATTAGAATCCAAGAAACTAGAAGCATTTATATACCCAGGGGTGCCATAGAGTATGTATGTATGATAAAGGGAAGTGAGTGAAAAGTGGGTCTAACCACAATATGGTCATTTTTTCCACCTTACCACATGTAAATGTGGTTCAGAAGAAGCTAAGGAGTATGGCAGCCACACTTAATTCCCAGGGTTTATGATAGACAGATACAATCTTATAGGTCTTTTAAATGTGGCAGTACCAAGGTTTAATATGTGGTCCATATGGTTTTGGAGCTATTAAATATTTTTACAGGTGTAAAAAACGGGTGTGAATGTAAAAATGGGGGCATCAGCAGGTTAAATAGTCTAATGTATTAGCTGAAGTAAGTGTCCCACATACTTTCCACACATTTTCTTATCGGTTTCTGCTGTACATACCAGACTCTCACATCAGCCTATTTATAGCCTGGCCAGCCTACAAGAACGGAGACAGCATTCTCATTTTATTGATGCACGACCTTAAAATGTGGACTGCTGTCTGTCAGTGTTGGAGCCTAAAGAATGCTGTGCAAAAGGGATAAATTATGCCATATAATTCTTTACAGCAGAGCAAGAGATGGAAGCCATTGAAAGCACTGCTAGCGTTCCTGTTGAGGAGCCCTCCACCATGATCCAGTTCACCTATCACTCCAACGCTCAGATGATCAATATCATGAAGAAGACGGAGGCTCGATGCTCCGACATTGCCACTACCTACAGCATCGGCCGCAGTATGGAGGGCAAGGATCTGCTCGTGATCGAGTTCTCCAACAATCCCGGTGAACATGAGCTGCGTAAGTAATACTTTTTAAACTGTGAATTCAGCAGCTTTTTGGTTATTAAGGAAACGAAGGGACTTTATAATAAGAATCAGTTGAATGTGTCCCTCTGTAGTTGAACCAGAGGTAAAGTACATTGGCAACATGCATGGAAATGAAGTCATGGGCCGCCAGCTGCTGATCTACTTGGTCCAGTACCTGTGTTCGGAGTATCTTCTGGGGAACGAGCGCATCCAGACTCTCATCAACACCACCCGCATCCACATTCTGCCCTCCATGAACCCCGACGGCTACGAGATGGCTGCTTCCGGGGTCCAGGACAGTAACTACGCCGATGACGAGGAGGTCAGTTTTCCACAGTCGTACACATAAAAAAAAAAAAAGAATAAGGCGACATTTGCTGTACCGTTTCAGCTATCTCTGTCTATTTCTAATACACTGCCAAATTGGAAAACCAACCAAACTTGAAGAATTTTCCCAGTACCTTAATAATCCAAAACATCCGTATGAAATGTTCAAGTTAAAGAGAATGTTGAAACAGATATCCGCACTTGTTTACATTAAATACCTTGAAATACAAGTTGAAATACAAGTGCCAAGGTTTTTCAGAATATGAAATGTTACAAAATGTGATGCACTGTAATTTGCTGTTATGATGCAGCAACAAGAAAATTCCAGCACTTGGTGGTTTTGATATCTGAAATCCAACTGTTTTGATGATATTGTTTCATTAATATTGTCCTAAATCTTTTGCTAATTTCATAAACATATATATGTAATTATCAAACCTAATCTAACCTATCAAACCTGTGAATTCCACAGAGCCCCAGATATGACACCTGGAACATTGGCCGAACCAACGCCCAGAACATTGACCTGAACAGAAACTTTCCCGATTTGACATCCATTGCTTACAGCCGACGCAGACACAAGGGCCACCGCACCGACCACATCCCAATCCCAGACTATTACTGGTTTGGTAAGGTACAGTATGAATCCTTCTCCATATATGTCCTCTGTCAGTAATGATAGTTTATGGCCTAATGGGTGACATCCTTGAGGAAGCCATTTGTCGTTTTATTTTCATCGTCTGGACTTCTGTCTGAATAAGTCTTAATGCTGCAATTCAGGTTGCACCAGAAACCTATGCTGTCATGAAATGGATACGCTCCATCCCATTTGTGCTCTCGGCTAACTTCCACGGTGGGGACCTGGTGGTGTCGTACCCCTACGATCTCTCCAAACACCCTCTGGAACGCAACATGTTCTCCTCCACGCCAGACGATCAGGTCAACAGGTTCCTTGCAATCACATAACACTAATGTTTACAGAATATCTAGTCTGGTGTCTGTTTCTATGTATGGATTTGATGTCTGCATGTGGCTTTATTATTGGCTCTAGGAAAACAATTGACTATTCATGAATTAGGTGATATGAAACCAAGTAATAAATAATTGTGCAAAAGTAAACAGGTCATCAGTAATTTATCAGGATTGCTCTTCAAAAGGCAGTTCTTCCTGAATGCTTTCTTTGATAATCTGTCATGAAAACCATAATGAATAGCTTTAAACTGACAATGTAAGTACCTGACTTAATTAAAGTTTAATGTTCTTCACCAGCAAAGTAATCCATTGGTTTTAACTCCATAGGTATTCAAACTTCTTGCAAGAACATATGCAAATGCCCATGAAACGATGTCAAATGACAGTGAGTGGTGTGGATCATCTCGCGACAGTCAGGGAGGAATTGTTAATGGAGCCCAGTGGTACAGCTTTGCAGGTGGTAAGTAAAAAAAAAATGAACCACATGCCACAGCAAGGGTTGTATATTTATGCTGCTATGTTGTCAGATCCGACTGGCTCAAAAACACCAGTGAAATGGTAGAAGGTGCCACTAGAGGCTGCTCTAAGACCTGTTATTCTTCATTTGATCAAAGATCTGAGTAGCAATGGGCCAAAGCCTATGGGAAGTCAAGGGGAAATGTCAGAATCATGGATTCCTGTGTAAAGCAAACTATTTTTCTTTATTTGGTCAGGTATGCAGGACTTCAACTATCTCCACACCAACTGTTTTGAGGTAACTGTGGAGCTGGGTTGTGATAAATTCCCTGCTGAAGAGGAGCTGTATACAGGCTGGCACGAAAACAAGGAGGCTTTACTCACATTTATGGAGGCAGTAAGAACAAGTCATGATATTCTGTTCAAGGCATTTTGCTGTAACCTGCACAGTTTGGGAGGGTACCCAACCATAACCATGGGATGATAGATTACTGGAGTTGATTGACCTTGTAGTTGGTATTAGATGGTAAAGTAGTGTTTTGTCTGCGTTTAATTCTTAACTGTAGTATATGCAAATGAAATGACTTGTTTGTAAATGACTTGTCTTGTGTGGTGTTGTTCCCCAGGCCCATCGTGGTATCAAAGGCTTAGTAAAAGATGAGGATGGAAACGGAATCAAAGGGGCAACAGTATCAGTCAGAGGAATAAGGCATGACATTACCACAGGTAATAACATCAGCAACAAATTGTGCCATTTTTGCAGAGGAATGCTTGTTTGTTTTTAAGGTATTAGGTGAGTGAAAGCTATGAGCCTAGGTTTGTTTTCTAGTCCAATGTCTGGTTCAGTGCCAAGTCCTGTCATATCAGTACACTATGGGCAATGTGAGAACTTTGTTTTGAGTGGAAAAACAGTGCGGTCCAATTAAATAAGATAGGCCTGTGACCTGTAAGTCCAACACACAGCCTCTCCCTTCCTCCCCAGCTGCAAATGGAGACTACTGGCGCCTTCTCACCCCTGGCATCCACATCCTGACAGCCTCGGCCCCAGGCTACACCAGAGCTATGAAGAAAGTCTACCTGCCCGCTCACATGAATAAAGCCGGCCGAGTGGACTTTGTGTTGCAGAAAGCTGTGCTGGAGCCCGACATGGAGGACGACTACACCATCCCGTCTATGGGCACCTACGAGCGCTTTGACCCTTACAATCAGTTTGAGCGCTACTCCACGGCTGAAGTGGTTCAGAACCGGGAGGAAAGGACGGAGAAGCCCTGGTGGTGGAACTACTTTGTCAGCTCGGGAGGCGCCGCCCCCACCTGGCTGCTCAGACACTATTAGAGCTTCAGAGAAGTCAAAGAGCAGTTACTCTTCCCTCAGTATACACACAAGCCAGGCTATCATTTAAATCACATGCTGTTTATTGTTGGCGTTACACAGCAGAAAAGTGGAAAAGCTAGTTGGCTGGCCATCAAGTTAGCTTTTACAATTTTTCCTATTATATGCTGTGTTTTGTGCCAAGTTCATGATAACATCATGCAAGCTGCAGTAAGCCACAGTCTTGAGTAAGCCGCCTTTTTTCACTGTGGGCAATCTACAAGCCTTTGCCTTGACAATCACACTGCTTCACTTTATGACCATGATGAAATACAAGAATGTTAAAGACTTATATTTGTATTTACAACTCAGCATAAATAAAGAACTTGTGTTCACTGTCAATACAGTTATTGGTGTATATAGTCACAATTTCTTTTAAACTAAATCTAACCTCACTTGTCAATATAAATCTCCTGTAATGAAACTGAAAAACTCAGAAAACTCAGATATGTTTTATTCAAAATGACCCACTTTCAGTGCTGGCTGGAAGGTGGTAATGAAACAAAATGGCCACTAAGGGGCAGGCTGATTCTACTTCTCGTCCAAGTTACTTTTAGAAACCATGGAATCTATTTAACAGACCTATAAAATGAGCAGAAATACTCCTGTGCAGGTCTGTCATGACACATTGTGCTGAGTCAGTCTTTGATAGGTTTAAAAGGTTTTCTGTCACTTATCTGTCACAGTGTTTCCCAACCCCTGGTCTGTGGAAATGACTGAGCTTTCAGTTGTTGCTTAGCAGCCTCTGATTAAGGCAGATAAACAAAAACAAAGTGATTCTTCATAGAATAAGTTGATTTTAATGATTAAAAACTGAAATTAAAGCTGAAATTATTACATTAATTACACATATTAGTAACTTGAACAATTTGAATTATTAAATTAATTACAACAAACAATATATAGTTGGCTATATGCATAAAAGAGGGTAGTAACTATTAACCATGAGGGATGAACATAGAATCAAGGTGCAGCATTATGCAGAATGATGCCATAAGTCTCCTTTGGAAACTCTTTACACCTGTTTTCTCTGCAGGGTAAACAATTCAGGGACATGCAAAATGTCCCTGAATTGTTTAGTACAAGTAAGTACATGTAATTATGTGACCATAGATTTTTAGTCCTCTTCAAAACAGGTATATCTAGCATTTGACAGTGAGCCCGTTGTGATTTAATGGCCTGGTTAACCAGGGCCATCAGTGAATTTTTCATGATAGTCTACCATGTTACTCACAGATGCGCATGAAATGAGTCAATATACAGTTACATATCTACCTCCCACACATCTGAGCAGGAATTATGTTTTGTAAACTTTAAATCCAAACCTAATTTATGTTTGTGTATATTTCCAGCTGTCAGCTTTCTTGACGAGCTAATCTCCAGTTGAAATAGGCTACTGCCTGCTGTGGAAAGCTCGTTGGGCATAGACCATGTTTTGACCTGTAAAGGTTCCTGTGATAACACCAAAGCCTGAAATGGAACCAACAGGCAACTTGTTGGACTGAATGAGCTAAGAATAATTTTTAACCATGAAAAAAATTATATTTAAATAGCGCTAGACAGGCAAAATGGAACAGTTGAGAATGAAGTGTAAAATGGGGAATATTATTTATTACCCCGGAGTAGAAAGGTTTGGAGTATAGGCTACTAAAAAAGAGAAGAGACAGCCTCAGAACCAAGTCAAGTCAAGGCAACAGCATGAAATTGACCGACAGTTGCGAAGGCAGCTTGGAAAGCAATGGAGAAATGCTCAAGAAGATGAAAAAGACATAGAAGCTACAAAATCACCTAGAAAAGGCACACACATAGCATAAGGCATAGGGAGATGAGGCTTTCTCCAGACATCCCAACAACTTAAGAGCCAGAGCACCAAATGGATGTTAAACCACCAAAATGGAAAGTAGTGCAAAGTCTGCCCCGGGGTCCAATGGAGCCAAATCTGATAAACAAAATAGCTCTTGAGATTTTTGTGGAAGGCCATGAAAGTCGCATGGGAGAAGCAAACAACCCCCAGATCAACATGGAGGAATTCTTTTTACAGAAAAAGAAAGAATCATTAGAGGAAAGTCAATTTAGTAAACTACTTAGAAACCAGCTAAATGACAAGTTAGTGCAAAAATCATTAAAAACAGGCTTCTCTGCGTGTTTACAACACACAAAGCAGAAGAAAGACCCCCATGTTGCATTTCTAGACCTGGGAAATGCATTTGTCTCAGTACCACACAACTTTTGATGGTTAGCTTTCAATTTCTTTAGACTACCAAATAACACAAAAAATCTGGCTCAAGTCTATTTCCAAGACCCACAAGTCTGCTTCACAATACTGGAATTTACCAAGGCATGGCAGCACCTGGAAATTGTCAGGGAAATTGTCAGGAAATTGTCAATGTTATTCATTAGGAAATGCCAATAGTCCCTCGATGTCTTAGCAATGTTGCACTGTATGGGAAGGAGGTCCTTGAGTTACCTCTGTCTACCGAGAGTCGTAACAGAGGAATTCAAATGTGCACAAGTAAGATTGGAGCTGACACTAACAGAATTTGAAGACACAACAGTAAGAAGTTTAGTGTCTAGTTTAGTAACTGGGCAAAAGTGGACCTAAAGAAACAATTCAGAAAGCAAAATTAGCACTTAAACACAGGGATATTGTAGGTCAGGTGCAACGGGGTTGTGGAGGCCTTGGTCTGGTCACAAGTCAACCCATATGGAGCAATGCTACACCATCAGAACAGAGGAGTCTGATAGTGGAGCTAATACATCACCAGCAGGAAGCGGCAAGGTGTGCCAATGCAGTTTCTCAAGCTAAGCAGGGACAATGGGAGAATGTAGAAAGGATGATATGCTGCCGTCACACCAAAACCTCAACCTGTGGCCACATGGCCCCTGTGTTCAGAAACAGCAATGCTTAGACATTTCCTGTCAAAATGCAAGGTGAGTCTTATCACCCAAGAACAAAACACTTGGTTGACGTGTTGAAGTCCCTAGCAGCAGCAATTGATAGTAAACAAAAATAAATGAATTCCTCCACTGTTAGGAGAGAAAGCAACAAGTATCAAATTGCCTTCGTGCATGAAGGTTAGCAAGTTAGGAAAGATTTATTAATGTATAGTCACAAGTTAGGGCAATTAGAAGAAAATAGAGACTGGGAAATGTGAGTGTATATTTATGGATGTATAGCCATTATATTTATGTAGGTATAGTCTTCTCAATTTCTACTCCCAATTCCCATAGTTTTGCACTTTTGTTTTTTCAAGAGTGAAATTTAAAATTGGTATGTGTGTGCATCTCACAGTTGGATTTTTTTATCTGACATTCTGGGAGGTCATGGTGAGCCTAAAAAGAATATTTTAGGTGCAAATAGGCGGAAATAGGTGAGCCAACTGAGCAAAGGTCACTTCCAACTGCTCCACTAACTTACCATATATTATGAATGTGGAAACTGGATATTAATGCCACCAATGTTACTGCCACAGTCCGTCACAGGCGGTGTGACCAGACTGAGGTCAAAACCAAACCGAACACCATGCATCACACTCTAATAGGCATGACTGGCCTGTGTCATTGTCTGCCTAAGCAAATGACTTGTTGGACTTGTCACATGCTTTTCAGCGAGCATAGGACAATCCTATACGGGCTTGACCCTGCTTGCTTTTCTGGGACCTGTTCCCCAAGCTACCCATGTGAGGTGGAGTGCTGGGTCACCAATTACTTGGGGAGGCTGAGAAAGTAGCATAGAGCTGCCCTAAACTGCCAGGTTGTATTAGCATCACCTTGCTGCCAAGTAGGTAAGTAATGCCTCATTTCAGTTCAGTGAACCTGCTCTCTGTTCTCATAGAAGCTGTAATGTGCTTATGTCCCTCTTCGAGATCAGTGTGTGACCATGACTGTTTTAAAAGCCCAATCCAGCATGTGAATATAGTGCCACCTGTGGTTATTCCACTGAAATGTTTTAAACTTTCATAGTCATGAACTGATTCACTGACTCATAATGACTGAAAGTGTGCAACAGTTCAGATACCATCTTAAATGCATGAGGCTGTCAGGTTTTGACATTTTTATTATTTGTAAACACAAGGGAAGAATCCACTGTATCAGTATTTTTAGTTGCAGTGCAATAATTAAAATGAAAGATTATTTTCATTCAGCAAATCTTACTCTTCAAGAATCTAAGTAGGTTTATAATTGATATTCTGAAGACTCCAGGATTGTGGCTTCAACGTAAAACACAATTTTCTATGGGCTAATCTGGGCAATTACTTTCAAGAATCACATTTCATTTAGAGGTTAGAAAACCAGGGCGTCCTGGTGGTGCATACCATGTAGATTCAAATCGTGTAAGACCCTCCTCCCCATCTTTCCTGTCTCTCCACAGTAAAACAATAAAGTGTGTTTCTACTGTACTGTAGAAAACCATTTTCAACTGAAGAATTAAGTGAACCCATTCTCATCTCAGCTTACCTGTCTAGGAGAAAAAAATGTTTGTACCTACCTTCCATCAACCCCACTCCATATGCACACTTGTAACTTGGTGAAGTTAGTTAGCCTTGGATGTTAACATGCACAAAAATAGTCTACTATTCAATTTGCCAGAAGGTTGACTCTGTTGTTACTAATACTAGCAGTTTAAAGGGGAATACCACTGAATCCTGTTTTTCAATTATGCTATTTCCGTGCCCTGGGACAGTTCTGGTCTGTATTAGTGAATGTTCACTCCTGCATCACAAAGCCAGAAATAAGAGATGAGTGTCTTTTATGCCCTTTAATATAATGACACACCGTGTAGTGTCAAGGATGTAATGTATGCGAGCACAAACTTATTCATTGTTAACAGAGCAGCTCCAGGCTTTCCATCAATATAACATCACTGACTAGAGTCCTCTTTCCTCTGCTTTTGAGCTTTGGGAAAGAGGTTTCCATGTTTACAAATGCTAATTGCTGTAGGCTGTTAGAACAAAATGTGAATTTTTAATTTGAAGGTATTTCCCCTTAACTGCTAACAAACCAATCTTGCAAAAGTTCTCGTATTTGTCAACTGTTTTGCTATTTGTAGACACAATACTAAATGAATGAATGAAGTGGGTGTTGTGATGATGCGTGCCTACCACCTTGTTCCTACTGACTCATTCACAGTCACTGTGATTGGCTATACTGATTCTGATTTGTTACTCTGAGGTTTCTAGGTCCCGCCTCCCCAATGATCTGATTAGTTTGTTCTTTGCGACAGGCACAGGAAACCAATCAGCTGCTGCTACTGGGGTATTTTTCGGAAAAGTTACAAGATTGCTAGTAGTAATGCTATCATTGGTTCTCGTTAAGAAGTACGCTCTGATGTTTGAACCACAGCAAGTAATTCAATTCATTTTGTTTGAGTCAGTAATGAACAGGAGGGATGCCTCAGAAAAAAACCACATACCACCAATTCACAAAAGAAGTTTATTTCAATAGAAAATACATCTTAATCTCTTTTCATTCATACTTTTAACACCCTATACACCTCTAACATGACAAAGTACTGCTGAAGCTCTGTGAACGCAACTAGATTAACTTTTCATGAGCCTCGCAGGAGTGATTCGCTCTGCCCTGCCAAACTCGCATAATTGCAAAAACAGCATTTCATTTCCTAATAATGGCTCAGTGTCAAGTCCAATTCAGTCTGCTTGTTAAGCGGGAGCAATTACCGAATCGTACATGTGCAGACAACTCCTCCAGTGGGTGATAATAAGCCACTTTCTTTGTTACAGACCCTGAACAAACTCGGGTGGAACACGTGAAGCAGAGATAATGCGACAAGTCGAGCGTGAGTGTATACAAAAACCCACCAATCGTCCTTGTAGAAAACCTCTCAACTATGACAAAGGCAGGTCCAACTGGGTTAAGGTGATTCCACTTTAATAGTGTTGGGATCCCTAACCACAATAGAATATAACAATAGGAAATACAGCTGCAAAGTCACTTCCTTGTGGAATAAGAGGCTGCATGTGGGTTGATTGACTACTGGTGTTTATGAACTTGGGAAGCACATTGAGGGCTGGTGGGTTTCTTTGTTGCTTTTTTCTGTTGCTTTATTTGGTGTTTCTCCTTAAGCGTGACGGTCAGAGGTCACTGTACAGAAAGGCCACACAGACTAATTTGACCGACCGGCTGTTTCCTATGAAGAATCAGTTAGATCCAGCCGCCATGTTTGTTGACACGCTGTTCCCGAGTCCGTTTGTGTTCGTTTGTTTTGATTCGTTCTTGCAACGCTCTGCTACTTCCTTACACTGGCGGATCAAAGGGGAGATCTGTATGAAGATGGTTTCCGTTCATTCCGCCCCAGGCTGGTGCCTCGTGGCATATGGGCAGCACAGAGCGATCCCACCCTGCTCTAAAACACTAATACTTACACACTTATAATTTATAATGATATTTCACATGAAAGTGATTTATTTACACTGATAGCCTCTGTAAAACACTTTTAGGATATAAACAAGAATTCTCAGTTCCTTTTTCAAAATCGATGTCTCATGCTTCGTCTCAAACTTAATTTTTTTTGCCTTTTTCCCTATTTTCTCCCAATTTTGTTGTTGCCAATTCCCCGACACTGCGCGACCCCACTGTCGCAGTGGGTGAGGGAGTAAGGAGGCTGTAGACTACCGCGTGTCTCCTCCTTTTCACCTGACCGCGACGACTTTTTCTGGGAGGGTGTAACACTCGTGGAGGTTCACACAATACTGAACAGGCGCCCCGACCAACCAGTCGGAGTCGCTCTTGCAACGACGAGAACAGGCTCCCTCGGTTAAAGTTAGTTGCCTAACCTTAACCAAAGTTATTTTCTTGCTTAAATGTAACCGTTTTCACATGATGAACATTTGAAAGTGCCCACTTGGTAAACCCATACCAGCTCTCTGCCTCTCCTCTAAGCTAGTTTTCTACATTGTGTGCTCACCCAAATAGCACAATAGATAGTTGCATCAGGTTATTTGAGCACTTGATTGCTTTCATTTTTGCATCTACAGTACTAAACATATCTTCCCTCTTCCTTGATTAAATATGTACGAAAGATTTATATTCTTAGTAGACAAAATGATTTATTAATTGTGGTTAATCAGAGCCCATGATTTCAGAAGTAGTAGGCAGGCAAGTCAAAAATAGTGCAAGGTCTGAATTCTATTAACATGCATCCACCGTCAAACCCAATTCTCCAAGGTTGAATAGATATATGACTGGAAATGAATCAAGTTCAAACAGTAAAGATGCACTCTGAAAGCCATGGAAACATTAGAGGACGCTGAGAGTGGAAAAAAAATTAATTAATATGCAGAAAAACAATAATTTGATCATTTGCATGAGTGGAATGAAATTTACATGTCTGCTTTTAGAAGGATGTAAACTAGCAGGGAATAATTACAGTTTCCCATACACGTCTGTGTTGTCCGTGTGTGTGTGTGTGTGTGCATACTTTATTCTGTGATATTACAACTACATCACTGCATAGAAATCCAAATACGCATACAGTGCAGCAGAGACACCACTATACTTGACATTTAGAAGCAAAATGTTAAATCAATGTAAATATGTCCCTTAAAATGGCTAATGATGGCACTGCTATGGTGTAGTATTTAACAAGGTTTGGCCATCAGCAAGTCTTTTGCATAAACCTGATGCAGAATACTGTTCAGCCCTGAGGCCAGCAGTGCTCCAGCCCTTTTGATCACAGAAGCTCTCACTTACGCAGTGCATAACCATGTGGAGGATTGTGAACATTATGCTTTTTCCACCATGTTGGAAACAACTGTACATTTGTTATATTTCAGGCAGCTGTTGTGTCACATTGTTTTGTGACACATTTACCTGCCTTTATTTTGTGCCAATCTTGATAGACAAAAAGTTATTTACAGGGACAAAAGTACAAAGTAAAAGCATGATATGATGGAATGATTATTTTAAACTCATTGAAGACATTATTTAGTAGAAAGTCCAACCTAAAGAAGAGTTCAGTCGTTATTTCAAAACACTCAACACTCAAAACACATTCACACAGTACGACCAGTTTTCCAGGAGCACAACGTCCATATATCCACAAAGAATTCAATTCAATTCAATTTATTTGTATAGCAAAACAAGTAACATCCAATGGTTTGAACTGCATAATGATTTTAGCCGTATTCCAATGACTTTTCTGTAGCCAAATATAAACAAACTTGACCATTTACAGGAGATTCTGGCATGTTGTCTGATACTGTTTTCTACGGAGCCCGGGAGTGGCCATCGGGAGAAAAATAATTTATGTCGTGGCCACGATTTACTGTAACGTGCGCACGATATGCAATTCGAGCTCTGGTTTTCATTTTTTGTGCGCACGATACAATTCGTTCCCTCGATCTGGTTAAAATGAGCCCTCGTTTTGGTTTATTCGTGCGCACGAGATACAGTTCATTCCCTCGATTTCCTCTTTACGTGTGCACAAATTGCCAAAACGTGCCCTCGAAATAGTGATATCGTGCTCTCGATATATAATACATGTGCTCTTCACGAGCTTATAAAGAGTCAGTGCACATATTGGTGATTATGTTTAAATGTGGCGCTGTCCTGGGTGTGTTCCAGCCACCTGATTGTGTTTACATGGCCTGAAGGTTAAGTGGCTAAATATGTTGCAATATTTGGGTGATATGCCTATTCAGTGTAAACAGACAATGGATATTAACATACCAAATCCTTACTAGGCCTATCTGCAATACCTAAAAGGTACTTTTTAAGTTGCATTTTTTCCTAAACTGCACAGTTTAACGAAATCAAGGGAACGAATTGTATCTCGTGCGCACGAATGGACTAAAACGTGCGCACGTTACAGTAAATCGTGGACTCGATATAACTTTTTTTCTCTCCCAATGGCCACTCCCGGGCTCCATAGTTTTCCACTCCCATCATAAAGTTCAAAGCCCAAATAATTTGTCAGAAGCAACATGCTAGCATTTGTAAGCATTTGCCCCGCCTTAGAACATAGGTGGACCAAAACCATGTCAGAAATCCTCCCACACCACCAGAAAACCACTGTGAGAGATAGTAGATAGTCTGTTTAAGACACTGATGACTGAACTCAAAATCATATCACAGTTTATTGTGCATCATTTACGAAACAGTTCGTACACCTATATGTATTTCAGGTCAGTATAGGTGCATCATAAATCATCAAAAACATGAGCACACTGGTATTCTTGCTACTTCTGTTTCAGTCAGACCTCGCTGTTGACCGCAACATTGGCAATTATTGCCAACGTTAACCAGGCCTTGCTGTTGACTGAAACGCTGGCAATTTTTCCACATAAAGTGAAGTAGCAAGAATATCAGTGTGCAAGTCATTTTTGACTGTTTAATGTGTATTCATCCCATCAACGTATTTTAATAGGGAATAATCATGTTGCTTTGCCTGTGCCATTTAAATATGTTGAGGGAGATTTCCCAATGCCTTCTTGGCAACAAACTAAGAAAGAGGGAAGACTCTTGCTAATATACTGGAGCTCACATAGTCAACTCTTCTCTCACAGTAGGGGATCTCCCCATGTGATCTATTCTCAGCAAAGCACAGTCTAGACACAGCCAAATTAAAGGCCAGAATAAAACATAAAGCACAATTGAAATAAGTGTTCTTGATCTTAATGCACATTATCGCTGTGTCCCAGGGATAAAACACTTAAAAGTCAGTCATGAAGAAGAGAAAGCCGGAGGGCTCCTTAGGCTGGGTACATGTCCATGATGCACCCAGCTACTTTAGCTGTCATGCAGCAATATCTCAGTGCCTTTGCTGGGTGCACTGATGCTTGGCTTAAGCCATTTAGCAGCGCCCTGGTTAACTGAAACCGACAAAACTTCTGATTCCAGCCTGATCTTAGAATAACACCCCTGGCGATTGTGAAGCTGTCTTTGCACATTTTATTCAGCGTGGTCCCATAACTGCATTTGTAGCTGACAGAAATGCAGAGGAAGATGCCTTATGATGTTACAACTGTTGCCCAGAGAATTAAATTAAATGGAAAACATTATGATAAAAAAAATAAATTATATCTGGCTGACAGTTGTAGAAGGATTAGGGTGAGACTTGTACTGTTGCTTGAGGAGAGTGCCAGACCAAAGGGTGCAGAAGTGCCATAACCATGTGCCATGAATAAAATAAGATGGCAGTTGGCCACTCAAAGCCAATGGGTGCTCCAAAGGGTAAAGTGTTGGATGATTCCAGTCTAATATTTGCCAAGATTTGCTCTTTGCACATAGTAGTTGCCCAGAATCATCCAGAGCCATGACACTGGGTGATGAGATGTTGTGATGTTTACAACTGAATAGAGATGTGAACACTGGGCATGGGAGAAGTCAAATTTGCTCATGACACTGGACAAAATTTCACTAAACATTACAAATGCAGTGTTACTAGAGTATTGGACTTTAAAATGGCTGCTTGTGGAACAAATCATCTGGAGCTGACAATGTCAATTTTATTGGATACCTGCTTACCAGTAGATCTTCATGGTATGATTCCAGAAAAAAAGATTTATGGCTTGAAATTTGCTTCTTTTCATCCACTCATAGTTATGAGATATTAACAGTAGACAAATTCATACCATACATTAGAGAAAAATAGATACTATATTCAGCTTTCAGGGTCAACAATGGTAGAATATGTGGGAGAATGGATAGGGTAATACTAGCACTATTGAATTTTATTTATTTTTTTTATTTTTAGAGATGACTTTACATCTACCTCAACAACTTAAACCCAAGCATGGCCTCATGTTTGGCTGATGCTCATGGGTAAGAAGCTGAATCCAAGTTAGCCTTAGCTGCTGTTAACACTGCTACCTCCATGTGAATGTCTCCCTCTGTAAACACAACAACCCACTGTTTTTACAGACATTACAGACACATGATGGTGCTTTAGATGCACTTTTGAACTCTGCGGGAGTCAATGGGTGCCACAAATAACCTGAAACTACAATACTAACATTTAAATTGGCTGGAACAATAAACAGTAAGGGTTTGTGCAAGGAGACAGATGAACATTTTGAGATGCGGAAAAACTAAATTCCTGTATGTTCTTTCAAGAGCAGAATGTAATGACTGATGAAAAGAAGAGGCAAAATCTACAACACCATAATATCTTTCACATTATGCAACATTTCTTCTCCTGTACGATTGCTTTGCCACATAGTGCCCCCACTCGTTAAACTATTACATGAAATCGTTGCCTGTGCCACCCAGCATAGTGCAGCACAGCACCCGGACAACTTGTAATACAAATGTAGTTTATAAAGGCCAATGTTTTCATCACAGCATGCTCAAGCTAACAAGTTAATTAAGCATAATCCTCTGCACATGAACTTTAAGCTTGTATTAGTAGTCAAAAGAGATCTGCCGTTAGGTGCATCGAGCTAATTATGTGATGATAAATCTTCTATGGCATGAGGTAATTTCTCAGTGCTCTTTAAAGATAGTAGAGAATATGGCAGATAACTGCTTGAAGCCTTTGCGAGTCAGCTGCGGCTAGGCTAAATGTGGCAGCAAGTGTCAGGCCAAATCAATACACGCTTCCCAGGATTCCTTTGGTGCCATAATCCAGGCCGTGGTGGGCACTGACCCTGGGGAGGCCTAGCCTCTTGTTTTCTTGCCCCGTTTTTTCAAAAGCAACTGCACTTATGGATATGACAGCAGCGAGCAGAAGCTAATTACCTCTAGAGAAAAAAAGCAGAGTTTGTGTAATAAACCGCTTAGCTCATATCTAAGACACGTTGAAACCTCTCTTCCCAACACCGGGCAGCTAATACAAAGGGCAGCTCTTGGGAAATGGTATGAAGTGGTATGTGGAGAATTTATATGAAGGTGTTGGGTGGGGAGAATACAGAATTGTGTGTGACCACAGGCTCTAAAGCTGTTTTGAACAATTGGGTTGGAGTTTTATTAACAAAACATGCAGAGTGAGTATTCAGTAGGTGTGGTGAAGCGTGTTTCATCTGAACTCTTAATGTGTGGTGCATAAATGTTTTATGTGTCAAACATTCCCTCTGGATATAGAGTAGCGGTCAACTACATCACCCCACCAATTCGCAATTTGAAATATATTAGTATGAACTGCATTTTGCAGATATTTCTTTGAGAGAGGCCCCCAGTATCTTCCAGCTGATTTCACAGATCCCATTAAGTTACAATCTTGTATTATCTGCCTTAAAATAATAAGAGCTAATCCTGGCATCAGGCTAATCAGCCATGAAATTGAGGAATCTCCTTGACTAACTGGATTCCACTGCAACAAACTCAGTGCAATTCAACACATGTATTGTGTAATTTCTGCAACAATAATGTAGGAAGTATACAAACATATAATATTTGGATCCCAAACATTCACAATCTTTAAAATTTAGGTTCAAAAGGCTTAAAATGTCAATTATATTGAACATGAATATGCACTAGTAGGATTTTTGGATTCAGCTTGTGTAACAGGAGTCAGTGACCACAAAGGAAGCCACAGCTCCATTGTTTATTCACCAAGAGAGATAATTTAATCCAGGATGAGGAATTGGAGGTGTAGGAAGAGGAGGATTGCCAGAGCATTACATCTCCCCTTGTAAGTGGTACTCACTTACTTAAGCCATCAGCCAGTCATTAAAAATGTAAAATTAACATTTTTAAAGTGGAACATGATTCTGTTCTGTGCTCAGGGGCAGTGAAGCGCACGCTTGCATATGAAATGCATTTGGTCATCCCCCTGGCAACAGGGAAGGAAAAGGTGCATTGAGTGAAACAAGAGCAGATTGCTTTTATTCTTTATTTAGAGAGTTATTCTAGACAGTGAGTCACACAGATGCCCTCCCACTGTAAAACCCTTCCTGCTCAATTGAGGCTGTTGGAAGAAAACATTGAAGGCATGGGGTCTCTACGGGAAAGTAAAAAATGCATTCATGCTTTTCCGTTTGTCTTTGAACATGTTTTTTTCATGTCTAAATGTGTCACAGAATTAGTCTGGCTGCAGACATTACATCCCTTCTGAGACAGTGAGCTATAGTATCAGGGTGGATAAGCACAAAATTTGTCACAATCATCCAAATGTATTGTTTGGATTGTGATATTGTACTCTTCACCTGATGTGACATGTGAATGGGGTGAGTGTTCATCATCTAGAGGTGTGCATGAAGTTTACAAATGTGTCTGTTAACAGGCAGGATCCTTTACATCCTCTTGTTCACACTCTTGTTTGGCCTTGAGCCTTGGCCATAAACCTAAATGTACATGTATTAATGTGTTCCGGATGTGTTGTGTGTAATGTGTTCCATATTGTCACTTTCCTGCAAAAACTGTGTATAGGACTATCCAGTTTCTTCATGATTTACAGCCGAAATCGTCCTCCATATGCACAAAATGTTTTATGACCTTAGTGCCAAGCCAAACTATTAAAAATGCTTTGTGAAATATCTAAAAATGCATGAGTGTCAATGGGGAAATCAACCAGCTTTTTCACAGCTTCTAGTAAATGTACTATTTGTGCCATAAGGTTTCAGCAGGATGCATGAATAATGATGAAATCATATGCATACATGCTGCGTTGTAGATCGTCTAAGCTAATGGTTTGGCTATTGATTTTCTCCAATATTAGATGCATCTTCACATTTCATTACAGCTCCAAAAAGCTCTGTACTGCAGAATTTCAAATAAAGAACGCTTTCTCACTGAGAATGTAAAGGCACAAATCATTTCCTCTTCTTGTCATCATCAATCATAATTACGTAACAATTTCTTCACCTTGGATCAATTTGTGCCATTGAGATCAAACAGTAGTGCTAATGGGAGCCCAGAATTCTCTAAAGGTAATCTATATCATGTGGTGTGAGCAGTAGCCTTTCAAGCCTCAAGTCAACTCATGTAGTATATTGTTTCGTTTGCCATTGAAAGGTGATAGGAAACTGTTTTTTTCTCCTGTAGCTGAATGTAAATGTATTCTTGTGTTCGATCTACATAGTTTATTGTCCTCTTGGTCTGTCATTTAGATAATTCTGGCCATTGGAAATGTCCAAATAAACCTAATTGATTATATGATCTTATAATCAATGAAACAAGATGTTTTTCCATTATAAATAAGGTGTTGGGTCTTTTTAAAACTAATATCTAGTATGGGCTGCTTACTTGTGCTTGGTACAGAGATCTGCTTTCTAAATGTGGTTGCCCTCTTTATTGCTATTGACAAGTGAACAAGGTCTAATCAACCTTGCTGCAGCCTTAAGATAAACTGGGTCTTCAAAGGTTTCACCCATGCTGTAATTAGGCCTAATTGTCTCTGCAGGCAGAGTTCTTGTTGTTCTTTTAAAGACTTTCAAAATAAAAGTGATGGTGGTCAGTTTCCGCAAGCTAACATTTCACCTCAAAGAGAATTTAAAGGAAATAGTCGGAAGAACTGGAGAAATGTACAGCCAATATAATGGTTGGCTGAATTGTGTGCCAATAAATACTCTGCCTGAACACTAGGAAGGAGATGAGACTAAACACCGGGGCGATGACCGCTGAAAAAGCTCTTTATTTTGGTTTCCATTTTTAGTCCTCACCCAATTTCATCACATTATCCCAGTTGCATAGAACCATGTCGGAAAATCACAAGCACTTAAATGGCATTAGCATGTCCTTACCCAAGAGGTGTAACACTATAGTGTTGGGAAATACTGTATGAAACACAGACGTTGGCAGATGAAAAGGCATGGGCCCATCACTGTTTCTTACATAATATGTTTGTAGTTAGCAAGAGGCGCTTGTTTCACACCCCATGTACTGTAGTTTAAGCAGCCTGTCACTTTAAACTAGTGTGATCTGAAATATTGCTGGGTGACTGCTGAGAATACTAATGCTTTGGAAGTTGTATCCTGTGGCTTTTTGGCTAAAATCAAACCCAGATAGGGACGAAGAAGAACCAAGCAGAAGCGATGCCAACTTGAGAACGGTTGGTAATAGAATCCTTAACAAGTCCAGCTTGGATCACAAACTTGGTGATATCGGCCTGACACTCCAAAACACTCTTTTCATTTTTGTTGGTAACTATATTTATTAAGGAGTCCACAGTATGAGGCAGTGTAGCTCAAGGAGATGATGAAGGCAATACGTATATAGATCAATCATTTCTTGAGCATAAGACAACACATACTCAGTCACAATGTTGTTTAAGCAGTGCTGCTGTGTATGTAATATGCTCTAAACTATGTTTGCTAATGGTTCAGTTGCTAACGTTAACTAGCAAGCCAGTAACCTTACTGTATTCTCCATAGAAGAGGTGAAGGCAGCTCACCTGACAACAGCGATGTGAAACCTGACAGATTTTGTGGTCAAAACCACTCTGTCACTTCCATGAATCTGACTGCCTGCTCAGTAAAACCTGGTCAAGTGTTGTGCCATGCAAATGATGGAATTGTTGGTGCCTGCTAGCTAGGAATCATCAATTTAATGTCCAGTTTTAGGTGATTACTATGTTAGAGTGAGGCTGGACAAGTAAACCGACTAGTTATTTAGCATCAGGTTAAGGTTAAGAAAAGGAGCATTTTAACTTTTGGTTTAGATAATAGGTATGGAGGGTTAAGTTTAATCAAGAACTACAAATTAATCAAGGACAGAATTTGTTTACTTTTTACTGATCTACAGTACGTTTCTAAGAGAAGTAATCGTACTAGTATGGAAATAAAAATTCACAGATTTGCAGACATCCGAGTAAAGCACAGCATTTTTATACTCTGTCAAACAATATTATGCAAATGATCCTCAAAACCTCCAAGAGACCTTAAATCCATAACTACTCTTTAATTCGGGGTCTGTTAGTTACTGCTAATCCTTGAAAAAAAAAATGTTCAGTAACATCATCTTCTAAGACTTCTAAGACCCAAAAATGTAGATTCTATTTTGTTTTAGCTTGACTGATACAGATGAATGATAATGCAGAGGGTTTATTAATTTAGTAACAGGTAAAATATTTATTAGCAGGCAAGCAAACTTTTAGCCACGTGTTCAGGATACCACTTGAAAATGTGAACAGCATTAACATGACAGCTCTTCAGCTTTACTGTGCATTCAGATGTCCAACAACATATTGTTGTTGGACAATAATATTGGTAAAACTGGTCTGGTAAAAGTGTAAAAGGGGTTTGCAGCAATAGAGGAAACAAAAAGTATAAGCACATGATTGCCTATCATTTGCCAATATTGCCCAAAATTTATGTTTTTTCAATGACACATGCAACCAATACCGATACATTTGGCACTAAGGAGCAAAGCACGAAAATGGGGCCTTGTGTGTGTTGTGTTTTCCAGCCTGCACACAATGATCCACAAGCACAGGGGTTAGTAGACCCTAATTTTTGTAAATTCAAGTATGTACTGATTACTCCATACCTGTGGATGTTTGCATGTATTTTGGCGAAAAGTAGAATGTTAACAAATCCCATTTATTCCTCAGGAAAACTCCATGGGATCTTTATGCTGCGGGCAGCTTTCCTCGTCCCTCCTTCACCACACAGACCGCAGATTATTTGCTAACTGCTGCGTTACGTTGCCGTTGCTTAAGTTGTCCCTTCTCTCATGGAACATCAATAGACTTCTGGCAACTAAACGGTCAAGAGAAGACATGGTGATAACCTGATCTCACTAATACCAAGAAGGGATTTTCTGTCGCATCCAAACATCAGCATTTGACATTTTGTTTTTTATTAAGCAGTTCATTTCCTTGTAGCTTGTCTATAACCTGTTATCAAAGATCACATTTTTATATTCCCATTTCCCTTACAATGATGAATAACTGGTTTCTAATTTCCAAGTGTGGGCGTTTAATGAGGCCTAAGACATTTTATTCTCCTGCTATAATGCTGTCTACAAAATATTGCGCTGCTGAGTGTAATCATGCAATGCTATCTGGCACAGACACTCTCTGGCGGCAGTGAGGCAAAACCTGCAGCCCAGAACTGCTCCACTTAAAGCAGGCTGATGTGAAAGGAGCAGACAGGCGAGAGTGGAAGGCCCTCCAGTCATGCAAAATGCAAAAGAAATATGACTTTATTACAGCTCCCTAATGGTGACATAACAATCTGTTCAGCCACTTTCCCCCAAATCTCAAAGCATTTTTGGAGAATGCTTCGGTCTAAAGGATGGGATGGATTTGAGAATCTTTCAGTATGAGTGAATTTAAACAAAACTGAATTTGAATGATGGCTTTGACCAGCTTATCATGTGATAGCTTTTATTATTTTTTATTTTTTTAGCTAATACTGCATGTCAAAGTAATAAACCTCCTGATAGAAAAAAACATTACCCAACAAGATATGGGAAATTGTAGTCTTAAGTCATAAGACTTCCTATAATATATATATATTTTTTTACATTTTTAACTCAATGTTACCTTTTTTAAGTTATAGTTTGGAAATGCACTTGCAGTATTAGGTATTTACAGCGGCTATAACTAACCTATAACTTTTTCTTCTCAGTCACAAATATCAAACTTTCCTATACTAACTATAAATCGACAATAGGATGAAAAGATATCCAACATTGCAGATTGAGATGTATAAATGTTCTCATATGTGCTGTGTGCTCTAAGAAAGGCTTAAAATATGCAGTGGAAAGCTCATGTTGGGATTTCCATCACTTGAAATCTATTCATTTCACCCTGAAAAAGTCCAGACATAATTACTCCAGGGCTTTAGTTTGGCAATTCTGTTTTCTGTTCAAACACCGACCGAGTTGTGGGATTTCTGATGAAAGGAAATGCAGATATTGGTCATAATCTTTTACGAGGGAAAGGCTCACTACCCGTCGTCTGGTAAATGAATTTTTAAAGAGGAACATTTTACAGCTATCTATTTATGGATTTAAGAGATATATAAAATAAACACAAACTCTGTTTTCTCTTTTGTAGGGTTGTGGAATTAAAGTGGTGAATAATACATGGCTGAAAGCATCCCTCTCCCTCAGTTGCATCCTCTCTTGGACACTAGGGGATGTATAGGCAAGGAAGCACCGATATTTATGAAGTGTTGTTTGGTTTGGGAACAAACAGATGTGCTATCACTTAAACTCTCTTTCCCTTGTTCAGAAAACCATATAGACAGAACAGCATAGGAAATCTCCTTCCATCTCTAATAGTCTCATGAATAGGAGATGGTACAAAGACTTCAGCGACCAATTGATGCTGAAACGGGGCTAGGTGAGGTCATACAGTAAGAAAAGCTGCGTGTTAGGGAGGCAAACCTAGGAACAAAACTGTGAGAGACATAAGTAGAGGTAATACTGTGGGCCTTGTACAATAGGAATGAAGAGCTTAGAAAATATTAAGAGCGCTTTCAATGTAAATATTTCTATACTGTTCATCGAGCAGAAGTAGCGGTAATTTTCTTCCATATCAGTGTGATATAAACTACTGTAGATTCTCTCCTTTGCAGATACAATAACAAGTTGACCAGTTTGTTGTGCAGGAGCAAAAGGAGACAAGAACTGTAGAAAAGGCAATGAAACTCCATGCAACACCGCTATGCAAAAACACCATGTAGTAGCTCTACTACTGAAATCTCAACTATTAAGTACTGTGTTTTAATGTGTTGGAACGTCTAGCACCAAAATGTCAACTATTTTAAGATGTTAGAAGATGTAGCACAGTAGCACTGAAATCACAAATACTAAATGTGGCGTCTTGCTTCTGTACATTTCTGTACCTTTGAAATAATTAGATTCTTTTACATTTCAAAAATGGCTCCTTGCCCAGAGACATGGGCTCTTTCTCAATATACAGTATATTCTTTTGCATTATTGTGTCCTCCATGACGTGTTTTATGTCATATCTAACCACCGAAGTATAATTCCAAAACAATACAACGCAAAGATGGAGGATGGATAAAGATCCCGGAAGTTTACTTGCCAACAGAGCATGCATCGGATGCTGACTTGACTAGTGAGAACAAATTGAAAGTCCCAAGATTCATTGCGAGAGGAATGCATCATGTCCAAGCAGTGCTATAGTTTATGGTACAGAGCCAGTTGAACCAGGTAGGAGAGTGAACAGTGGTGTGTCTTAATTGACTGCACACTGTGAAGTCTCTGTGCTTTCTTTCATGAGAAGATTGTTCTCTCCTAGACAATTTGGGAAGAACATTTTCCGCAAGGACACAAGCGTTGACTTGGCATTCTTGGATCTGATAATCACCCACTGTTTTGTTCACCTTACTGTTCTTGAGCTTCAACTTTTGCAAAAAGAGACTGTTAAACAACAAAACAAACCAAAAAAAAAACAAGTAGACAAAAACCCATCTGACCTAATTTATTAATAAAGAAATCTACGGTCAAAGTGAAAGGTTTTATAGACTGTATAACAGTATTTTTTCACATCCAAGTGAAATGACTCTGACTTAGACATTTGTTGACAGTCTAAAGTGGTAGTGAACTCTGACCTTTGCAGCACATCACTCACCTCAGTTGATGAGTAATGTCGACAACCGCGTTAATAGTGGCTTGAATAGCAGATGACAGATTGTATGAGCGTCTTTTGAGCGTCTCTTCCTAGTGCAGATTGTGACGTTGACGAGAGTTCAACCTCAGGCTGCTGTCATGCAGGCTCCACTTGTCAAGTGAAATGTGGAGAGGATCTCTGTGCCTTCCTCACCATTCTCTGCAGATACAGCACTGCTTTGTTGGTTTGTGTCTTTAAAAAAAACTATTAGCTGGCATGATGGCTCATATTATTACATGAAGTGCATCAAATATTGAGCCTCAACAGGAAAACATCTATGGTAAACAGAATATGTAGATTGTGATTACACTAATTATAGGCAAGAACTCTTCCCGTCATTTCTCACACACCATGAGACCAACCTTCTCAATAGTTTCTTGTGGCTGATACTGCATGACATATGTGCGTGACTTGGTGTAAACTCCCTCCTTAGTTGAAATTCCCTTAAGTTGGATTCTTTTCAGATGGCAGATTGAATAAGGCAGTGTGTCTCTAGTGTTGTGAGCAAACTGAGGAGGTGTAAAAACTGATTTGGAACCACTTAATTTGAATGTATCATGTCATCATGAGGGGCATAATTTAGCGCAAACTGACTGTTGTGTGTTGCAGTCACAGAATATATGAGCCCACTAAATAAAAGCCCACTGTGCACGCTGTCACACCAAATAATACTTCTCCAGTCTGTGGAAATGGGAATACTTATCTTGTCTGCATGTTGTAATGGGAATCATTTCAGAAGTATAGCTGGTCGGTGTCCACTTTTCTGTAAGAGGCACGGTAATAGCCGAGTGTCTGTTGTGCAGCAATGTGTGGTTAGTTCTGTTGCACCATCTGTATCTGCATATCAGTCAGGGCCATTGGATTTGTTTCAGATGAGTGGTTCAAACAGAAATAGCTGGAGTGTTACAAATTGTGTTTCACTTGGGATTCCAGTGAGGGCCAAAGAGCTGGTGAACGGGTCAAAGCCCTGGCACAGAGGCAACATTACTGTTTAGCACTGATGTGACCAGCACTGCTTCACAGACCCGCCTCAGAGGGCAAGTGGAATGGCAAACTGTTCATTAGTTAATCATGCCGCCGATTCACCAACTCTGAAAACAATCTGCGGATACTCACAGTATTCTCATCATATCACAGTTGTTTTCAAACAATATGGCAGTTTGCCGCATATGCCGATCACTGGTTGTGGCTGTCATTTGATTCACAGTATATTTTAGGCATTTTGCTGATGCTCTTATCCAGACTTTCAATGAGGGATACTTTGGACACAGGAGCTGTTGATGGACACATTGGGTGTTGCAGGGCTCAAACCTATGACCTTCCAGTTACAGGACAACCATAAAACACTGCTTTAGTGATAGCTGTAGTTTAACAACAAACAGCTGTTGTTTTGCTACTAAAATAAGCAGGCTATGATATGAAATACCATAAGAATAGATTAAGAAGTTCGCTCACATAGGCTGCATTTGTGCTATTTAAGAGTAAAGGTTGTTTCTCAGCAGTTGTGAGTTGATGGAGATCCTTGGTACTCTGAAGCCATATGTAATGGTTTTAGTGTTGTGATGACACAGCCTGTTTAAGGGCAGCAGGTGCATCTACCTGGCAGGCAGCCACCGAGGCTATTAGCCCACAATCCAATGATCCCTGTTTGGGTAGGAGTTGTCCTTTTCACTGCATCAACCACAGCTCCATTTATATTCCACTCAGCCGCTGATTGCTCAGTGATATGTGTTTTCCGATGATAAATTCCCATGACTGGGCTATTGCGCTTGTGATTTGAAGCTGTCACACAGGATGAGCTGAGCGATGCACAGCTGCTCGGCCCTCGGGGAGAGCTGGCTCGGAGCACATGCCGCCGATTCAGAAGGAAGCAAAATGGTTCCAGCACAGATGATTACGTTTCTGTGGTAAGAGATGTGGGTCAGGTTACTGTCCTGTCGCCAATTGTCTGGAAGCAGAGGGTAAATCAACAGGAAACACACCAGCTGTCAATTAACTGTCATTTTCACACTACAACCCCATACTGAGTCAGCAGTTTGTATAGGTTTACATCACAGGAAATAAAATGCGGGCAGGTGTTTTTTTTATGGGTTGAGTGAAAAGAATGTTTCCTTTTTTAGCGCAATTGCTAATTCATCTACCTGGCATACATTTGTTTGGATTGGATCTAGAGTTTTATGAGAGATTTGTGTTTGTGGCCATGCATGTCTGTAAATTACACAAAGCTACGATTGATTGAACCAGTACTGCTGAATTCCCAGTTAAGAATCAACTTGAATATGCGTGCAAAATGTGCTTGTTTCTATTTCAAATAAAGTACATATAGGCTAATGTAAATGATCACTACATGCTCATGGCAAGTATGCAGGTATTCCCCTAAAGAACCACTCTGTACACCATTTTTCAGTATGGGGCTGTTTGAAAATCTCACACAGGATACCAAGCCAATCCAATTAACAGTTTGATTTATAACATGCAGTTTATCTACAAGATTTAGAACAATAAAATCACAGGATTTTCTTTATCTTCTGCAACATTGGAGCACAAATAAACAGTGTGTTAGACATTTAAATATTTGCAAACATATACAGGTCATCCAGGTCCTAAGCAAAAATAGTTATTTGATGTTATATTCCATTAATGAGCAACTAATAACCCACTATTGATCAGAACCAGAATCCCTCAAGACAGCTAAGAAATTGATATGTCTGCATTCACACACGTACATGGTGGAGTATGCACATATGTACATGGACGCACACACGCACACACACACACACACGCACACACACGCACACATTTGGGTGCAAGCATACGCAGACTCCATGCCTCCCAGTTACATGTTAGTCACAGCAGCCTCTTCACAATTCAGTCGATAGGCTTCCATTAAGAAGGGGTAGGCTGTCAAAGCAACCTGTGACCTCCTCTCGCCCCCTTGACTGGCCTGCGATGTCCGTATCAATATGAATTTCAGCCCCTTGCACCCGTCAGCCGCAATTCCCGATGTCCATTAGTCTCAAGTATCTGTTTCCTCCAACTTGTATTATTGATTTCTGTGTGTCTTTTGTACACAGTATGTACAATGATCTTAAAAACAGGGACAGTTTCGTGTGCGGGATGGGTTTCTGTCACTGGGGCATTGAAGTTCCTGTGTGTTCTACCTCTTAAATGATTTTCATGCCTCTGTCACTGTGTCTGAATGGCATTTGCACTCTCATCGCCGCTCATAATTGCCTTACAGCTATGTAGTTGAGCTAAGCAGATGTGTCCAATAGTATGATGACATCTGATAGAGAGGCAGATGACGTGGGGGTTTGAAGGCAGCTAGACGGGCGCCCCAGAAGGTCAGGGCATTTCATCTCTGAGGCCACAATGAAGTGACCTGTTGTTGTCATACACAGACGGATCTCACAGCAAATATGGGGCACAATATGGTCATGTGTCCCTGGAGACTGTATGTGCACGTACTTCTGCAGACACTTGCCGACATCTGTTACTGAAAATTGTCACGTGGGTCTGGTTTGACAAAGGTTTTACCTTGATATGAAGGGGAGAAACTTTATTGAGAAGAAGAACTTGGTTCAGTTGGTGAATCCAGCTAAACACATTAATGCTGTGTGTATCAGTGGGTGTAGGCAATGTAGAAGGCAGAAGAAATGCAAAGACAATAACCCAAGTGCTTAAGAATTGCAGCCTCTAGGTTATTTGGTCCCTTCCTTCCCACTGTGCGTCCAGCATTTCTAAACTTGGAAGAGCATATGCTGACATTTGGACGCTCTTCACACACATGACATATTTGCCACTAGGGGGCTTTGGGGGATGAGATTAGATATTCCTTGACACAGAAGACTGGTCCCTGAGAGAGGAAGATGAATGACCTTTGGCTTTATTTATGTCGTCGCCACTCATGCAGGACCTTTTCATCAGATACGGTCATTGTAATCCCTTAGCCCCCATTCAATTTACAGAGGCACTCTGTCACTCCAGACCACTAAAGTCGACTAAATTAATGGATCAATAAGCCCTCTGAAAGCCTGGCGGGAGGGTCGAGATCCCCTCGGTCGCTATCGGGTTACCGGTCATAATGAATGGGGTGTTGTTTATGTTGTAAAGTGCAACGTCATTGAGTCCTTTGAACAAGCCACTCTCTTAGCCAGAACTTAGGACACCACTGGAGAGGTTTTTCAGGGATGTGACAAGGACACCATGAAAAGTAAGAAATCAAAGAAAACAGGAATCTTCATTAGAGATCTATTGGTGATGTTTGTTCAAAGTTCAGAATTACTGTCTTTAAGAATTCCTCAGTAGAGACTCAAGTGGCTGCAGAGCAAGTGCACAGACTTGACATTTCTTAGATGTTCCTCTCCTTTCAAGAGAATCGATGCAATATATAACCAGAAACAATGCATAATAAAAGTGCCTTAAAAAGACTAAAATCTGAAATACCTTTTAATGCACAAAGCATATTAAAGCATAAAATACAACTCATGCATGTTATTCCTGTGGCCTAACTCAGTCCATTCAGTATCTGTGAACATGAACATCTCTCTCGCAGCTGACAATGAGTAGGGGGCTGACTGTAGATAAAAAACAATGGTTTGAGCGATTTATTTTATCATCGTGCCAACAGTACAGAGAAAATCCCTCAGGCTGTTGTCCCCACTGTCATGTTTTCCATCTTTACCAATTCACTCTCTGTTGAGTTTTGCATTGGAGTGGCAGCACAGATTTGGGTTTGGGACAAATCCTTCTCTTTATTTTCTGGTTAGGGGGGTCATTAGTTAATGTAGTCCTGAGGCATAAGCAAAACATATTTGAATAGTGAAATTGAAATGCAGTGGAATCCGACTTTAAGGTCATGTCACAACAATTGTGAAACTTGCTTTGGGTGACAAATCAATTAAGGACAGGCCTATTCTGCTAGAAATGGGCCAATTTTAGGATGCCCTGGTGGCTCAGTGGGTAAAGCCACACCATACAAGCAGCATTTGAATCTGGTTCATGTGTTGCATATCTTTCATTCTATATTATCATGCATGTTGTCCTGGGATGGCAGTAGCCTAGAGGTTAGAGAAGTGAATTTGTGAACCAAAGGTCGGGATGGAAGTGAATGAGATACGCTCTCCTCTCGTGAGCAAAGCGTTATTCTGACTGAATGTGATGCAGGCGTTGCTTAGTCAGTTTTCCCTGGATTTGTAAACGTTAAAGGTGCTGTGTGTAGCATTTTAACATCAATAAATCATTACCTCATTCATTTTGAAACATTAGTATGATTACCGTAAACAAACGAGACCATCGCTGAACAGATTGGCAGCCTCTACCGGTCTCTACACTGCTCTACTCTACACTACATTTTATATCGTGCGCCACCGGGTCAAATTTCACAGGAAATCTGCTGGATCGCTTTACAGCACAAAACAGGAAGGGAGAAAGCTGCTGATCTTCCAGTGCAAACGGAGCTAAAGCTTTCAGAGTTTCTTGCAATGGCAGATGGTGGAAGGAGTGAAAGGCCGAAGGAAAAATCACTTCATCTGCCATCGTCTCTTATCCTCTTTGGAACAGGATGCAACAGGGTTTATGGGAAATGTGGTCTTATCATTTGAGAGACACCAGCACTTACAGAACCACTGGTGTGAGATAGTGGCCACCAATCGTCTCGACCATGGTCTCATTTGTTTACAGTAATTATACCAATATATCACAATTAATTTGACAATGATATATTGATGTTAAAAATGCTACAGTCAGCACAAACCCAGTCTCCCATGTTTCCTGTCACTCTTTCACTATTTACTATCAGATACTCCTCAAATGACATTAAGACTATCTTAAAAAAGCAGAACTATTTTACAGCAGTTACAGCTCAGTTATAATATATCATGTTAAGAATAAAAAGCACAACCATGTTGCTGCGTCAGGTCCAGCCTATCTTGAGGCAGCATTAACAGTAATTGGTAGTAATTATAAATCCCATTGGAGAATGCCCAAAGAGCTCATGGCAAAACTGGCCTGTTTTTCAGTGCGGAGCGCTCTGTGTGAACTGAACGCAGATTAATCGCTCATTATCAGGGTTATTAAACATCTATTCAAACATTCAGGTCTAGTTACGAAACAAGGCCGCTGATAAATGATTGATATGGAAATCTCAATCCAAGTTGTCACTCTTTGTTAAGCAGATGTAATGTGATATGACAACATGTCATCCTGTTTGAGACTTGACAAGCAAGATGATGATCCTTTAACTAGCACACACACACACACACACACACACACACACACACACACACACACACGTCAAACACACACTCACTCATCTATACAGTACACACATCGTACACTAAGTCATACCAATACACATACATTATGGTAATACACACCCTTAACGTTGGTATCCATTTACCCTCTCAGTATTTTCAATGTGATCTAAAATGACTTGTCCAGCCTTCACACGGACATTTGAACAATGTAATGGCCGCGCCGATGTTAAAATGAGGCAAACGCAGTCGGTCACATCTCCGTTTGTACTGTCAGTATTCGCATGCTAGTGGCATGAGAAAAGCTCACACCACAATCATTCAACGGGACCACATCATCACATGCGACTCGGGATCAATGATTTCAAACAATAGCGCTCAACATTCATACATTTAACACAGAATCAAAACCATGTGCTGTGTGCGTTATTGATGGTCAAATTGGAGAAAAGTGCTGACAGCTCTGGATGGCCTTGAGGTGTACATCAGCCCGGAATAACTCTGCCAAACTCGCAGCTCTATTTCTTTTGTAGAAAAACGTTCTTTTGTAGCCACTGTTGGCAGTAAGTCAATCGCATGTATTAAACTACCCCACAATGCTCACCAGTCATCGATAGCCCTAAATGAGTGCATATGGTGTCTTGGCTTTGGGATTCTTTTTGATCAGGTTGAGATTTTAATGGATTTTTCTTCGCCTGTGACAGACAAGGCTGGGGATTAGAGCGCGGCCCGGGGCAGACTGCAGGCAGCCGGTGGGGTCATTTGAACCTTGTGGTTGGAGAGCAGAGTGCTGAGACACAAAGAGCCAACGCTGCGTTCACAAGTGTCCGACACTGGGAGAGTCAGGAAGTCTGGCGACTGTAAACCCCACCCGACCCCACCCCCATCTCAGACACATGAAGACACACCAGGCAGCCACTTCTGCACGCATGCGCGCGCACACACACACACACACACACATACACACACCAAGTATATAGTTAACACTTTCTATGAAGTCTATATATTCGGTTCATTATAAGGGAATATTCATAAAGACCTATAATGTATTATAAAGCTGTAAAGGAGTCATAATGTTGAGCTTGGTTGTAAACACATCTTATGAGTTTCTCTAATACTTATAGCACATTTTATAACATTGTTATAATGACTTAATGTGAAGTGACATTGATACTACAGATGTTTTTACTATAGATTACTTCTTATAATGCGTTGAAGCACATTGGCTGCACTGTAATGTTTTGTTTTGGACAGTGACAGAGACAAATCAATCCTTATAGGTGCTAAGTAATGCCTTTTTATTCAGAGTGCAAGTTTCTTGATGATTTGATAACTCCAAAAATATACTGCCTAAACGTTTGTCCCACGTTTTTGTTTAACGTTCACTGATCAATATATTATAGATAATATCAGATTCTGTTATTCTCAGTTGTTCAGACCACAGTGACAGTAAGGATTACTAATCTGAATGGGATTAGTGTGAATGGTGGTTAAGTAGTCATGGAGGTAAAAGTACTCGTAGTCTGAGTTGGATTACTTGCGTTTACAAAAGGCTCCTGCCAGTCTGCTGGACAAAGAGAAACTAAAACCCATCCAGCAGCGTGACGCTGAAGGCTTTAAAGGAAGTGTGACAGATTACAGATGGTATCATGCTGGTTTCTAATAGGAGATAAACATGTAAATAATAATACTACTACTAATAATACTAGTAATACATTTATAACCTTGAAACATTTTAGCTCTTCATCTACAATTTTGCTCTCACTGAAATGAAAACACTAGTGACACAAGTTTAATTTCTTTTGTTGGTCTTCTGCAGTGTGTTTAAATACACAGGGTGAAAATCAAATGCTAACAGTACACAACTGTAGAATAGTAGAATTGTGATGTGAGGGTAAAAGTGATCTATTAATGAAAACATGGCCATGATACTGTATATCTGATGATGGAAAAAAAATTTAATAATAGTAAATAATAGTAATTAACAAGGAAATCCATTCTGTTTATATGCTTTATACTTTTTCCATATATGTGACACCATGTCCAAGTGTGCAAAAAACCCTAAATTAAGAATAGTATTAATACTAATACTTTTACTCATTTTCTTTTTCACTATAGCCCATATATACTTACTGCTAAAATGCATCACTATTCTTTCTTTTAATTATTTCTGCCTTTTTACACAGCAAAAATCCACAGCATCCTTTTATATCAACATGTAAAGGATGGCTAATGAGGTTAAGTTCATTATCTTTCTTTCCCCTTTCAGTATCACATTGATCAAACCCAATAATATACTTGATGTAATGTACAATTGGTGTGGTACAATTCAACGTGCAGTACAGGCTTCTGAAGAGGAAGGTAGACAGGAATTTAGTAGAGAAAACAAGTGATTTGCAGGCAGACTAAGTGGTTGAGTGAACAGGTTAACAGCGGCAGGGCTTTGAATGGCTGTGACAGGGAGAAAGCAGTGAGAGGCTCCAGCACTGAAGGGGGAAGTGACCCAGAAACACTGTGTAAGTGCAGCTTGCTGGGCCCTTTAGGAAAAATCTCTCCAGAAGCACTGATGCAAGTCTACCTAAATACACATTTCTCTATTTCTCTCCCTCTCTCTGCAGAGATGCATTACTCAGCTACACTCACGCACACACGCAGGACTTTAAAGGCAAAGAAGGGAAACCGTGACTGTGGTCGTCATCTATAGCAGATGTTCTCAACCTTTTTCATATCAAGGACCCTAATTTAGTTCACATTAGAGCCACGGACCCCCATTTGATGAGATTTTGTCTCTTGGACCCAAATCTGAGAATATTTTTCTTTGTTAGATATGATTTTGTCCAGAATTCCATGACTATCTGTACTGTAGGTAGAGAGATAACAGTGAAACTATGATCAAAATAGTCATTTTTCTACATTCTCTAATTGTGTTCACTTCTTGTAAATGAAATAATGGTGAAGTTTAACAATTCATCAATTTTCCTGGGGACCCCCTGGAACCCCCTCAAGCGGTGGTCCTCAGACCCCACGTTGAGAACCACTGATCTATAGGCCTGTAACAAAAACTCATGATGGTTTCTTCATATTCACCAGATTTCCAATATGTAGAATGGAGCCTGCTGTATATATTTAGAATAAGAAAAAATAAGAACTCAAGGACATGTATCTTATAGTAGTGAAGCAATGCATTATAAATAGTATGGATGCACATTTACGTACATTATGTATCATGAGTTACACATGCACAAAGTTGCATTTTTTTCCATTATCAATGTGATTTGTTGCTTCACTTCTGTATTTCAGTGTATTTATATCATGGTGCAAGTAACTAAACTAAACTTTTTCACTGTCCATGTTGCACAAGACTCAATTGCCATAACTATTTCCACTGGCCTATAGACCAAATGATTGTGGGTTTGATTCCAAACTTGGTGGTGAAAGTTTTGTCAGTTTATTGTTCCTGTCAAAGCTTAACACTTACAAACAATTAGCTGAGTATTGACCTAAACTCACCATCCGGGCACTTTAATTGCTTAATGTTAGCCTGACCTAGCTAGCAGCTCTGCTATTAGCTAACATTTGCACTTCCATCCTTCCATCCTCCGTACACATGTAGTATAACTGAAGGTGTGATGGAAACTTTATGTAACTGCGTTGTGTAAATGTTGCTTTGCTGTCACACCTCTCTCTCTTCCTGTGTTTCCAGTCTATCATCAGAAAATAAACATTATAGGTCCACTGCAGAAAGGTGACCTGCCTACTTTCCAAAGAATAAAATAATCTACAGTATAGCCAATACACTTCAAACACGGGCCAAGAAGCTTAAAATGTATTTTTTTTTGTATCACTTGTTTTTACCGTATAGCCTAAGTATAAATTCTTTAAGGATTGTGCTTGTCCATATGTAACTTAAAAGAAATTTGCCTCTTTGCTCCAATGTTCAAAACTCTACAAAGATTACAAACTTATAACAGCTTCATAATACATTTTCAACTTGTGTTTAGCAGTCACAGATTGTCAGTTTTTGTGTCAAAAGTTTCATTCATGAGTTTGAGAGTGAAAGAACTGATCACTAAACTAGCTGGGAGCTGGACTACCTCCCTTTTGTTTGGATCTGGAGAAAGAATTGGGCCTTTAAAGGGATAATATGACATGTTGAATTTTTGTCTTTTCTTTTTCTTCCTTGGTTTATTTTTTTCACTTGTCATATTGTCCAAAAACATTTCCCCATTTGCACTACAGCTCACCAAAAAATGTCTTCTTGGCTTTATTATAGATGCTAATTTGAAGCTAATTGGTACCCATGGTTTCAACAGTCAGTGCTAAAAAATTACAGGCTATATAATCCATTTTTAAGTAAGTTACAAATGCAGAAACTTTTTAGTACTTGGTGATGAAAACAAAAACACTGAGTATGAAGTGAGACCAGCTGGGAATTTAAGTTTACAATGCTGCCATTTTTATGACATTCCAAAATGTATTTAAACTAAACTGTGGGTGTATTCATGTATAATAGGCTACATAAGAATTTGACTTGTAAATGGAAAGTAATATTTTTTCATAACCCATCACAGTTTAAGGTAAAAGACAGGTTTTACTCCATTATTTACAAACATTACAAATGTAAACAAACCAGCCTTTTGCAGCCTTAAAAATTAAAGTAAAGCTAATGTCAATCTGTCATAATGCCATTAGATTTTGTATCAAAACCTCATTAAATTAATTTCAGAGTGAAAAAAGCTGACTTCAGTTGTGTAAACAAAGCTACTGATGAGGCAAAATGCTTTCAACCAGGAGTGCCTTATGGCTCTTATGGATCGGGCCTTTAACAGACAGTGTGACAGGAAAGAAGACGGTCGGGTCGACATGCAGCAGAGACCTATTCAGAGGCAAAAAGGCACAGGTTTGGGGTTTCTCTTGAGTCAGTCAACTCAAATACATACATTTAGTTCAGTGATGTACGTTAAGCAAATTCAAACACTTTTGTTGAGTTTGCATGAGTTATTTAAGTTTTGAAAACTCTTTAAAGCACAGTTTTGAGTCTTTTTTGCATTGTAATAGTTGGGAAATCACAGACAGAGAAGAGGGACAAACACACACACCAATGATTATGTGCAGGCCAGTAGGCATACAAACAACACTGACAGTTAAGTTACTGCACAAAAGACAAGTGTCTGCCCATTTTTAGTGCCGATGCAAACAAAATATCTTTATGGTAGCCAACATCGGTGGCTGTTTTTTCCTAAATAGACCTACATGAGTGTGCAGCCACCTCTCATTTTGTGCAAAACATAGGCTAAGGTAAGGACTGTTGTAAAAACTTGTAGAAAAGTCACAAAAGACACAAGTATATTGACAGGAGGAGCAGCTGCCCTGCAGCTGGTTAATACCATCATGACATGATGAGCAAATCCTGATTTCACTGAACTACAAGGATATTCAGTATTCCACTCAGCTAGGCCATTCCTGATAGTAAAGCAGCACTGTTGCATGATGCCATTAGATGTTGAGGAAGACTAAAGTTACAACAAATACAAAAGAAACTGCTGTTAACCCTTTGCAACTTCACTATTCTTCACAACTCAGGAAAAGAGGCTTTTGTTCCAGATGATTTTCTGGATGCAAACTTTATGTATTAATTAATTAGTTAAGTTACCTCAACTGCCTCAGGATAGCTTCACAACACACAAATTGTCTGTTGCCTCGTAATTAAAGCAAATAAGGAAAACCAAGAGCCACTTTCAGTCATTTTTGAGTCCATTTTGACCCAGTCAAGTTTAGGTTGTAAATAGAATCCATTTTTTTCCTTCTGATTTAGCCTAAAAAAAAATAAAAAATAAAAAAACATTAAACTGGAACCTTTTGTGTTAAATCATATGCACTATATGATGAGAATGTTTTTGCACACAGTTTCAAATGACTTCCTAATATCTTACTTGAACTTAGTACCTCGGGCCAAATACACATTGGAAAAAATAAATAAATAACAATGTGGCACAAACAGCCAAAATAATAATAATAATAATAATACTAATTCAAAGCACACGATCATAAAACGTTTTGTTAATGTGATAGTAGATTTGATCAGTTAATGTCCCATTTAGCTGCAAAACCTCTTCAGTCCGAATATGTTTCAAGATTCAACAAACTTTGGAGATATTGCAAATATTAGTTTTTTATTGCATATATTCATCATTGTCATAATATACTGTATTTTAACAGCTTTACAATCTGTCATATGAAATGTCAAGTGAAAAGAAATCGTAGAAGTCGTTTTTTTAATGAATAAAAATAAGGCCATATAAATACAAATGAAATGTTACTGCACAGAGATTAAAACTGATTCAAAATTCAAGACGAGCTGGAAAATATTACAAAGTAGCCTATAACGGAGTAATAAAGTTGATCAAGTGAGATGATAGATTCAGCATTTTTCCGAAGGACAACGTTAACGTTAACGTACATTCATCCAAATGACATTATACTGCACAAAGTAAAACTGTTGAATGTCCGATGGGCCTTCTTTAATGCATGCATATTTTGCTGATGATAAATTTACTATTGATAATTTCCTAAGCATGGGAAAATAATAAAAATAATAGCCTAATAATAATAATAATAATAATAATAATAATGTTATTTCAACTAACCCAAAACCATCTGGGGAAGGACAAAAAGTGGCACATGCATGTCTTGGATTAGTTGATATGTTGACATCGAAGTTGGGATTTTTTTTATTATTATTGAGCCCCAATAAAAAGAAGTGACTGACAGGCCTATGTGAAGCCAAAAGGGGGGCAAAGTCCGACTGATTGCCATTGTCCACGCCATTGTCCAAGTCATCTTCTGCATCCCTTGAAATCATCCGTCTGCATCAAACAGGCCAAAATATTTACCAGAATTGGAAACGTAAATGTAAGGCGAGGCGTTTGCAGTTGGGTACATGACGGGGAAAGGCATAGGTAACAAGCATCCGCCCAGTAGGCTGCTGTCTTTGTAAAAAGTCGGTAATTGCACGTTTTTCCCTGCCTCTGGGAAGTGGTCTACGGCGAGCGGTCCCTCCATGTCCGTGGATAACTGTCTCTTCAGCTTATTGCGCCGGTTCTGAAACCAGATTTTCACCTGCGTCTCCGTGAGCTGCAGAGAGTTCGCCAGGCACGCGCGCTCCGAGCTGCTCAGATACCGCTTCATGTCAAAAGTCGCCTCCAGCTGGAATATCTGTCTCTTGGAGAAGATGGTGCGCGTCTTCTTCTTGACCGCTGCTTTGGAGTCCGTGCCGGCGCGGTCGTCCTCGGCGCTGTGCGCGCTCTGCGCTCTGGGACAGTCCGCGCTCAGCAGCGCTGCCTGCTCCCCGCAGTCTGCAGGCTGCGCTCTGCCTTTGGTTTGCGCTGTGGAAAGGAAGCGACAAAACGGGTTTCGATGCATATCATGTCTTTTTGCGACACACAAGGAGTGCGTGCCAATACACATAACAAGCAATGATGTAGTGGTGAATCAAAAGATGCGTGACCTGCAGTCGGAGATCATGAGAAGGCAAACATCCACCAATATAAACAAAAACTATTACATGTTCAGAAAAGCATTTTTTAAAGATCTTATCTAACTTATATTGCAACACAACTTGGATGTAGCTATGCTGTAAATTTGCCTAAAAAGATTTGTCAGCCTAAAAAGGTGTGTCACCTCTCTCCCCTGTCTAAAAAGGTGGATAAACGGGGTCCAGGTGGGTTTAAACTCCACTACATCCCTGTAAACAAAAGCAGTTTTACTGGAGAGACACTGAGAGATAGTGGTTTATCATGATTTAAACTCCCTGTTATGCGGGACTCACCTGTCTCTTCAGATCTGCTGTCTGACAGATGCCTCCTCCGGACGTCCCACACCTCATCACACCGGGCTTGGAAATCATTTTTACATCCACTGATCGTCTGTTCTTTTGCGGCAGCGTCAAAGTTTCTGCTGCTGTGCTTCAGGTTGAGGATGTTGTCAATAGTGAACGTCAAAGCAGCAGTCCGACATGGGGCATCCTCTTTGTTCATATTCCCTGCCGTTTAATTTGCTCCTCCAAGATTCCCGAAACATGGACGTCTCCGGACGCTCCAAGCACCATCGCTCCTCGGTTGCAACTAGAGGACAGAAGAGCGAGCGCACCGTTATCCAATGAACCGGAAGACTGAGGTTTAGCAGCTTTTGATTGGTGAAGTTGTGGGGCAGATGAGGGCGGGAGGCATATTTACGTCTGGCTGCAATATTCCAGCATTAAACACTTTTCTGCCATCAGAGATTACTCCTGATTGCTTAATGCACCGTAATGCGCAGTAAATTCAAGAGATCGCACGGTTGTATCCTTTATTCCCTCGGATAGGAAAGCAGAAGGCCACTCTATTGCCTCTGGTGCTTTTTGTTTGTTTCTTGTGACTTTTCCTGGGGAATCAAGTCCACCATCTTTTTAATCCAACCTCTGAATTAGTCAATGAGCCTATAGCCTACTTGTTAGACTTTCTCATTAATAAGGCTACTCATTCTCATCATTAAACCCATTAACATGCATGGAGAATTGGCTTCACAGGCCACAGATGCAGCAGTCATGGGGAAAACTTGCCTTGTCAAGAAGGAACCACAAAACAATGTATGCATAACGAACTATTTTATTCACACGTGGACATATTAGTGTACAAAAGTCTGTATGAAATCCTTTTAAATAAAAAAAACGTGGCAGTCAAAGAATACAGCTAAATAACGCACCCATGCTCTGAGCTATCAAAAGACACAAACACCAAAATGTCTGTTAATAACTGGTCAGGTTTCTACTTCGGAGGCCAGTCTGGGGATTTAGTGCATAGATGTCCCATGTTACTGTGGAGCATTCGTACATTTTGTGTGATTAATCAGCACAAAATAGAGTAGTTGAAGCTGGTGTGGCTTTGTGTGAAATGTCCTCCATTTAGGCCTGTGGACAGAGTTTTGGACAGTGCAAAAAAATCCATCTTATAGTCATTAAATCTAATATTGAGTCTTAAAATCTTATTTTTCTTAAAATAAGTGGAAAAAACTGTCAATGAGGTGAGATAATTTCACTTGTTTCCTATGCAAATCAGCTTGTTTGAAGAATTCTCAAGTAGGCCTATTCAATAATCTTGATACTGGTGGAGTAATCTGCCTTATTTTAAGATAGTGAAAGATGTTTCTTGGAAATTCCCAAAACAAGTGAGACTGCATTAGAAACAAGTGGATAGGCTATCTCACTCCATTGGAAGAATTCATGGACATTAGGACTTTAGGACTGAATATGAAACTAAATGCTGAGATGGACATTTTTGTAGCATATAGGCTATTTGATTGATCTGTCAGTGTCCAATGAGTCACAAGTAAGCGGCTCTCCTTGCACCCAACTGTTTTTTAAAGTCACACCAGCCCGGTCATCTGTGATGTCAAGAAAGACACCGGGTGAGCGAAATGGGACAGAGGGTAGTTAATAGCGCTAGAGAAGCCAAACACGGGCGGCGACACTTGGGGCAGGCCGGCCAGCGTCACGGACGCGTTGTTCTCGCGATACAACACGGGAACTCTGACGATCCTCTGGGCCGGGTAGGGGACGACCGCGGCGCCGCCGCCGGCCTCCATGTCCGCGGCGGTCTGCCTCTTCCACTTGTTCCGGCGGTTCTGAAACCAGATCTTCACCTGCGTCTCGGTGAGCTGCAGCGAGGCGGCCAGGCCGGCCCGCTCCGAGCTGCTCAGGTATCGCTTCAGGTCGAAAGTGGACTCCAGCTGGAACACCTGACTCCGGCTGAACACGGTCCGCGTCTTCTTCTTGCGCGCCGCTTTCGTGTCACCTGAGAGGAGGGAGAGGCAGAGTTTTCACTTAGCGTAACCGGAGCCAATCCCGGACAGCGTACAACCAAAAATTAACAATCAATAAAGGAATATAGGGTAATTCAGCCTGGACATAAATTAATCATTCCCCATTTCATTTTTAAAGTTGAATATCACTTTTACTTTATCTTGTTGCGCACTACTTTTGAGAGGCAAACAGATCTTATCCAATCGGACACTTCATCTAGTCCATGTCAGCGTAACCCTTCCTGTACCTTCATAATGGTACAGATAGCTGTATGAATGGTAGACTCAAGTAATTTATCAGCCAATACAGCCATCTCTGGTCTTTCGTTTTTTAATTACTCCTTGGCCTATCACTGTTAGGCTAACTGTGGGTCCCTGAAGACACCGTCGTCCAAAAGGGTTTGAGCTTCTTGTAAACTGATTGTCTTTATGTCTAAATATCTATAGACATTTATGAACGTTGATATTTAGCTTCTCAACTTTGTATGAGGTCATGTCACTTGCCTTTTGGTAGGGACCTCATCGACATAATGGCACCAAAAGACCCGAAACCAGGTTAGAGAGTGTGTGTCCGGAATTGGACACACCAAATGGGTACACCAAATGTCATAGCTAAGACTCTGCTCTTGTTCTTTCTCTCCCCAATATTTCCTGTCTCTCTTCACTGTAGATTTAATAAAGGCAAAAAATGCCCAAAAAAAGAATAAAAAAAGAGAAGAAAAAGGTAAATGTTTCTATATATGGGCTTCTGTTGTAGATATCTTTTGTTGAAAAAAACAGCTACGTTTTGAGAAAAACAACTCCGTTTCAACTGTACCATAGGCCTATCGGTTGCTATGGTAACCGCTATGCTCGCGCTGTCAACATTTCAGGAGAGGGCTTGCGTGACGAGAGCGCATGCGTGATGAATAATGCCCACTTTTGCAGCCACATAGGTGGGCTCGTTTTTTGACAGATTTATTCTCTAAAACGTGTCACGTGTTCTGTCACCTGTCTCACAGCTGTCCTCTCTCGCGCAGCAGGAGGAGCGCGCGTCGTCCTCCTCTCTGTCGTCCGTCAAACTGCCGTCTCCTCTCTCGTCCGGTTCGTCGTTGTCCTCCGCGGCTCCCGTTAAACTCGGGGAATCCCGGTCGCTGGTTGGCAGAGGCAGAGGCTGGTACTGTGGACCTGCGAGGGAGGGCATGGAAAAGTCACTGCAAATGCTGAACATCACTAGGCTACATTTCATTCTGAAGGTGTCCACAACTAGCAGGACAAAAGTCGGCATCTTTCAGACTTTTCACAGCATGAGAATTACGCACATCCATGCGCCCTGTCGTTTCCAAGATTATAAACGCGTTATGCATCAGCTGTCTCCACTGCTGGCCTATTTGAAGCACCAGAGTGAGATTACTGTGAAGTTTTAAGCGTAAAGGTTACTATACAGTAGTAGGCTAAATCGTTGGAGAGGTGTGATGTTTTTACGCACGGGATGGGGACAGTTTGAGCCTATTTGATCAGTAGTGGCCGATTTGAAGCACCAGAGTGAGTCATTTTTTAGTCAATGTGTTAAATATACAAGCTATTGTAGCCTAGTTCAGGTCTAAGTAATAACTGTAGGCTAGACTTTTACGCACGGGGCAGGGACTGTCTCACTATGATGTAATCCCTTTTAACGTTACTCGAAAATGAAGTGCATTATTGCAAGTTGTTCCTGATGTGTTGCATAACAGATAATTGCTGCGATGACCCCGGTTGGCAACTCTGGCGTAGTTTTTATCCCGGTTATCCAGGTATGAGACGGAGGTTGTGTCCCTGCGATAGACGCGGTATGCGATAGACGCAGTATCCTATCCTATATACTGTTTTCAGAATATTTTATATAACGGTATCCTTAATTAACCTGCTAGAGCACAAAACAACATTACATATGACAAAATCGACACTCACTCCTCGAGCTGCCGTAAGGTTTGTTGGGTGACGTCCCGCACCAGTTCAGTATCTCGGTGTCGTTCAGTCGCCGGGTCTCCAGTCCCAGAGAGGACATTTGGCTGTGGACGGTAACTTTGAACCCCCTGGTCTCACCCCGGTCCTCAGCCGAAGCCCCTCTGTCTGGAGTCCCAAGTAAATTCTCAATGTAAAAAGACGAGCCTCTCGAGGGAGGACCGCGCTGCGACCTCGGCGCTTTATCGTCCAGCATATTGAGCTGTTTTTGTCTTCTTTTCCAACCCGCTTTCACCTTTAAATTAATCTGCTGTGGATATTACAGAATCATTCCTGTGAATGTCTCTTGTCTCCATTCAGTCATGTCTTCTGCTCCTCGTAAACCGTACCGATGCAATCCATGAGAGCAAGCATAGCCCGAGCCGGTCGCACGGCTGTAAAGAAATCCAGACAGAAATTTCGTCTTGGCTTTGAACAAGCCAGGAAGCGAGGAGGGGAATTACTCCAGGAAATTCAGGGAATTACTCGTCCAAAGCCTCCCCTGTACACTGTGTGATAGTCTGCCTTGGGGGATCGCAGAGATGCTTTATTTAGGTCAATTAGGGAGCAAACCAAAGCAGAGATACAGTCTTGTCCTCGGGGCTGGAGATGCAGAGAGTTTCATGGAGAATGGCACAGTACCGCCTATTGGTTACATTTGTCCATGCACACTGTAAATTTACTATGAACACTATAAATGTATTATGTCATGCAGTTTACTCTCTTAATTACACTCTTATTTGAATACTGCAGAAGCCAGGAGGGTGGAAAAAATATAATTGCACGTGATTATTTTGTGTTTGATTATCCACTGCCTGGTGAATAAAGTTTCTTAATTGAGCCTTTAATTATTTTTTTAACTCTTAATTGAGTGTTTTGACCCTCAGCATGTCTTGTTATTTCCCCATCCATTAGAGAGAGCATACGGTTTTAATTCAACTGTGCAAGTAACGAAAATGTAAACCTGAAAATACGTCAAACCTCCAATTAACAGATACACAGAAAATGTTTTGGGCTAAACTGTTGAATACAAAATATAAGTGATGAAATGAGAATAATGAGAAACGATAGTAATGAGAATATCTATTACTTGGAGTGCGCTATAGGCCAGAAATAGATTATTATTATTATTAGTAGTAGTAGTAGTACTAGTAGTGTTAGTACTAGTATTGCTATTATTATTATAATTACTATTATTATTATTATTATTATTATTATTATTGGTGTTGTTATCGTTATGTTTATACAATAAACAATAGTTTAACAATACTGACGGCATTATTACTGGTGCCAAATCTAACAGACTATCAAATTGCTCTATGCTCTGTCCTATTTTAACCCGCCTGTAGGCCTATAATGGTGCTGGTGTCTTACAGTCCAAATGAAACGTGCAGTTATATTAGCACTACCTCAAGTGGAAAGTAGAATTTGAAGTAATTTGCGTTTATTATTTTCCCCAAATTCAGATTTGCATCCAAAATTCGCCACAGGATCTAGGTGAGTGGGAGGGCTACAGGCTAATGTCCACAGCCTGGTAATACACTTATAACTTTATTTATTTATTTATTTTAAATTTGATTGATCTCAGTGTGATAAAGCATGGAATAAAATAAAATAAATTAAAATGAAATCATCCTATAGGCCTATATCACAAAAAATAATGTGCCCGAGTTTTTATGTTTGTTTGCAAACATGCATTACTATATTAACTATGATGTACCCACAGGCATCAACAGCTTTCACATCATCTCACTATACATGTGATTAATTGAGCAATCCACTAATTGCTGGAGTTGAGAACATGTTTTTCATCCCTCCAAGTGACTTAAAGGGCCAATCTATCCCAATGTAAGGAAAGAGCAGCTGTAGCTCCACCGCACAGGCCAGAAACATTTTGTTTTATTTTCAAACTGACAGACAGTCAGACAGAGACAGAGGGCCGGTCCTGCCCTGCCTCGTGCCCATGTACTTTTTCTGTAAAGATTTTAATTTTCACTTCCATAAGGTCAAGAAATCTACATAAAAACTCTGAAGCACAAGCACTCTGTAGCTCTCCAAGAGTCATTTTAGCTGTTGGAGTGCTTTTTTTCCCTTTAATTGAGCCAGTGCCACCTAAACTGTGGGCCGTCCTGTTGATGGGACTGACAGTGTGTTGCAGCTAAACATGAGTCAATAAATGCAGAAGTTGGAAAATGTTTGCTTAGCCTCAAAATTATGAACATTGGAGTAAAACACCATGCTGTTTGAGTTAAAAGAGGATTAAAACATTATGAAAAGCTTACTTTCATCTGTAAGTAGCCTACTGCTCTTGAATAAATGCTCAGAACATTCCGGACTGGGGCTTTCAGCTGTATTGATCAACCATAGATTAAACGTAACAGGGCACTAATTGCAAATGCTGAAAATACCGTGCAACACTGAAATACATGTTACTCAAAGAACCTGGCAGGAGGAATAATCTGTCAGTTTATGAAATCCATGTACAGCAGACTAACACCAAAGACAGGCAGAGAACAACAAACTGCTTGTGTTTGTAAAGGAATTGCCTAAAGCTCACAGTTGTTTGCCACTAAATTGACTTTCATGAAAGCCTCTTTGCAAGTAATAACTGATGTTCTGGATTCTATCTGATTCTACCTAGTTTTGAGTGAAACCGCTCCACAGAGGCTTTTTCCTGATCTGGATCAGAGTCACTTTTATTCCCAAAGTACAATAGGACTTCACATAAAGTGTGTACTGTGTAAAGTGTGTCACTGTGTAAAGTGTGTCACTGTGTACATTCAGGCAGTATGACATAAGTTATGTGTTTATAACTGACACATTTATTATGTAGATTAGAAGGGTTGTGTGCAGAGATAATATGGGTCCATAATATGCAGATTTCAGATTGCATGGATAAATACAATTTGCTATTACACTGTTAAAAAGTAAACTTCTTCTTATCCAGGGAAAAACACTATTGCACAAAGAATATAGAGTAAACGATAGCTTACTAGGTCTTGTATCAATTTCATTATTGTGTGTTACAATTATTATTTTATGCAGAGAATCCACATAATGATTGGCGTTCATTTAAAAGAAGTTTGTTGAAAATTTTGACAATGGACACAAAAAAATGTGTATGATCAGGTATACTGTATTTGAGGCAAAGTGAAAGCAAATTATTTCATTGCAGATATCCAGAGCAGCCGATATTGTTGGTCAACTGTTCATGAACTCATGTGGAGACAGAAAGAAAATGTCCTATCATTAGGAATAACTGTTTTAAATTACCTTGTATCATATATTTATTCCTCTGGAACTTTTCTGTGGGGTAAAAAATGTGGAGGGCCACACCTCTCCCACCAGTGATTCAGAAACTTGTTTGTGACCAAATATGCTACTGAATCAAGTCTTTCAAAGAGCTCAAAGTGGCCTGAAGTGGATTATTTCATGAATGCAGAATGATGGGAAGTTTTACATTCTACTGTGTGTTTTTCCTTGCGCTCTTCGCCCAAACAATAACTCAGACAGACATGTTTTGTCTGTTATGTCAATTGAAGGCAACCTAGAAATGATCTCATTCCATTTTGCCAACAGCCAAAAATAACAGTTCATTTCCTTCCTTGGCTCGTTGTGAAGCATCGCAGACAGCTACGTTCAGCATGTCTTAATTGAAGATGGCACCGCTGCTTTATAAGGTAGAAATGATGCGATGAAAAACTTAACCTCAAGATCTCTTGCTATGAACATTGGGGAAGCTCATAGTCTCTAGCTGATGCCATTGATAAGTGATGAACAAAAATGAGGGGAAGAAGGTAAAGAAAAGGATTATTTTTAATATTATTAGTTTGTTCAGGATTGCTCACTGTAATCACTTTTTTTCCCCATTGTGAAAGATTTATTTACGAGGCTTTTCACTTGACTAGTCTCGACTATAGTCTGACATCATTATTTACCCCTTGGACAAGATTACATTGTTAATCATACATTAACTCTCATCACATAATCCCTTTCTACAGCTCACGCTCCTCCTAATGAAAATGTACACAGCAGAAAACCCTGTTCAAACTCTCATCGCCATCCATTCATCCTGGTTATTATTCTGATTTTCAATGTTAGTCTTGAGACAGCTCATCCATAACAACAACATCGCGAGCCTCCTCCAGATGGAATTCCAATCCCGTATCATTAGCAATGTGTATGTTTGTCTCTCCGTACGCATTGTGGATTACGGAGGATGAGAACGACTGTATTAATAGTCTGCTGGGGAATCCTCCATATCATTACTGGGCGAGGAGAGACAATAACAGGCCGCTGCGGTGATGCAAGCTGCTGAGGTCAAAGCCGCGGCCCAGAATGCAATAGTGTATATGAGGTCAGCAAGGTCCAGACATCTTGGATTGGCCTAAACAGAGAGGCAGTCAACCAGAAGGCCGCTTTATGCCGTGTGGAGCTATTGATGAATTTGCCTGATTTTGCTCCTCTTCTTCTTCTTCTTTTTAAAATGTAGCTTAGATTCATACCAGTCTGATGAAACTTTAAACACGCTGTTTCCATGGCAGTTCATGTCAAGTCGGTCAGCGCCCGGACCCCACATGAAAACACAACCGCCGGCTGCTGCTGTCACTTTTCAGAGCGCCCTTTAATCTGCATTTTATGCTCGCTCAAAAACCCCAAAAGAACACTCCAGATCACGGCCATTGAAACTGACACATACTTCTCCTGCTTAATCCCTATTAGCTCTCACCTCAGTGCACCCAGAGCCCGATTCATCTGGACAAACCAAAAGGCATTCTGGGAGTTGTTTGGTTTGGTCATTATTCAACAGATTGCGAAATCCTCCGCGGACTCGCAAAACAAACAGTTTCTACAAAAAAAAATGACCTCGCTGTTTTGTTTTTATCGGTTTGAATCTTATCTCTGAGCCTCGACACAAAACTCATTTGAGTCTTGGCTGGAATAAACTTTTAATGCCAGTTTGTTTAACCCTTTAACGGCAAATTAACCCCTGTTAGGGCCAGCTTGTCAGTTCAGTACAAAGGAGGAAAAGGTCTTGATATTTTAAGCACATTACAGCTTAATGCCAGAAACTGCCGCCTCATTCATTCTCTCTCTCTCTCTCTCTCTCTCACTCTCTCTCTCTCTCTCTCTCCATGTGCCTTATATATTTGGAGAGGGGAAGTTAGACCAAAGATTTACTCCTCAAAAGTCACACAGGAGACTCCAGCCAGGTTTAAAAGGAAGAAATAGCAGGCTGTATCTGTTTCATGGACTCAGTCGTGTCTCATTATTTGCTTTATCTTCACCAAAAGTAGGTTTTCAGGGAACTTATTGGAAAACCGGTCTGAACCCATTGTTCTTTCTACACTTTGTACCTATGGCTTTAGCAATCATTGGCTCTTTCCCATGCGTGCAAGTTAAAGCGATCAAGGTTAATCACATGAGATAAGTGCAGCCGCCAGCAGGTACAATATACACAGGAAGCATGTTTTATCCCTTGGGGGGGTGGAGGGTGGGAATGAAGGAGCACCTCTGATGGATTACAGGCCCACCGCAAAATACCAAGGCTTATGGGACATCAGATCAATGAGCAAACATCAGCGCTGGTTCCAAGACAGGTTGTGTTCCCCGTAATTCCACTAATGCCTTGAGCTGTGCCAGGAACTGAGGTCAAATGTTAACATCGCACTTTATTCTGGAGATCATTTCAGCTAAATAATCGCCGCAAGTAATCGTCGGGACTGTTACCAGGTTTGATAAATGCTTTTTACATTAAAAAACAAACCCTATAAACTCAAACTTTTGCTAGGACTCAGATAGAGGCTTTCAGAACTTCTTCCTCAAAGTGGAGCTTTTTTTTATGTCACTTGAGGCATCTTTGCTCGGATGGTCCCGGGTTAGTGAAAGTACGATGGAGGGCATCGTACTTTCACTGACCCGGGAGTTTGTGGGATAGGTGGTTTTTGCGCGTAAACTCAAAATAACCCTGTCCAGTTGTGGAAAGCTGCTCCGCGACGAGCCGGAGTCCCTCACAGATACAGGAATCGCGTGAGAAAGAAGCGGAGTGCACTCAAGGTAGCAGGGGAGAGGCAGCTGACTGCAGAGTGCACTGCCCCCGAGGTCAAAGCACTTCTGTCATATTAGCTTATACACAGGGTCCATATTTTTCAATAAATCATGGCCCTGAAGGATATAGGGCTGCTCCAGCTGCAGGGAGGCCCGTCAGGCCGCCTATAGGCTTCCTCCTTCACTGAGTGATGAGGGAAGTAGCAATGTGAGTCACTAATTTTGATGATCTCCGATTGAGGGAGATCTCATTATTATTATTATTATTATTATTATTATTATTATTATTACTTAAAAAATTGTATTGTTACTTCTTTGGCCTGTGTGTGGTAATGTGTGTCAGTAACAAAGAAAAACTATAAGACTAAATCTTACAAACATAAACTTATAAATTAAGCATGCTGAAAAGAGCTGAGAGACAGAGTATTGGATGAGTTATTTTGTCTCTATTCTGTATTAATGTAAGGCAAATTTGTGTCATTAAACGTCTTTGTTTACAAAGCCATAGCAGTGTTAGATTTGACACAATAAATGAATAAATAAATGGTCTATAAGTTAAAGATGTAAAATGAAAACTGGGCTACTGCACAACTTTTTTTTATAACATTTTTTTAGTGATTAAAAAAAAAAGTAATCATCCAGATCCACTGGTAACACACACATTGTAGATAAGTGTGGTGTGGTGGTGCTAATAGTTTTATCGAATAACTAAAGTTTACTTTTATTGTTAATTTATTTATTATTATTATTATTATTATTATTATCGATCACAATGTAGTATTATTATTGTTATTATTGATATTAATAATATTATTATTATTGGCAAAACTCTATACAGCATTAGGCCTATTAACGTATAAGAACATGTAGGCCTAAGCAATTGATCGAAATACAGCTTTTCTTTTTTTTTTTTTTAATCTTTAACAACAAATTAAAATATATATATATATATTGTGCATTGACTACTTTCTCTTTCAATCAATTAAGGACAATCTATGGTTTCTCCCCCCGGAGTCTGAGGACCATCTGATATGATTAAACATACATGCACGGGGCAGGGAAACCATGAGCGGCATGAAAGATGAAAGAGTCACTCTAATGTCTGCCTGCGGGACAGAGAGTCTTGTTTTCACTCGTCTTGTCACGCAAGTCCTTACTGCTGCCCCGGGACTCTAACCCGCACCTCCGATCGCACTCCGATCTGACGCTTTTCACATTGTTATCGCTACCGAGTCTATAGGGAAGCAATGGAAAAACACCCTCGATTTCAAGTTTTTTTTTTTTTTTTAAATTTTTTTATTAATTAATATTCGTGCCAAAAGTCGCAGTCGCGTTAAGGATCAATGCAAAAGTTCACCACTGCAAAAAGGGCTGAAACGGACCTTCAGTTTATTAAGTTATGGAAAGTTTCAAACTGACATTAAATATTATTTTTCAGCATACATAATGATAAAATCAAAATGAATCAAGATATAGGCGCGTGGTTGTGGGTACAATGATAGTTAATTGACAGAGATTTTAAAATCAATGAGGTTTTGATCATTAAACCTTCAGCACCTAATTTAAAAAGCAGAGTAAGGTAGATAGACTAGGCCTGTATACTGAATTAAATGGCGCTGCAACGAAATTGGGCACTATCACTTAAAGCTGTGGGCGATTAGGAGGCCATTAAGTTGGCTGTTAGGCTATTGATTTCTTTTATCTCGGACATTTCCTTGTAGAGTAACAAGTTCAAACGTTGGCTTGTGGTGTAAACTGTGAGCGTGCCAAGTTTCTGACTTGGAGCAACAGAGAATCCAAAGACCAAAGCTGCTGCAGGAAGGCCAGTCTGTCAGGAGAGAGAGGGCAAAACTCTTTTAATCACAGAGAGAGGCTGCCATTGTCATTATTATTTTGTAGGAACTAAACGTCAAACAAAAAATCAGTTTTAGTTGAGTGTCAAGAGTCGGCCATCGTTTAGCAATTTATTGCTTTTCTACATCAGTTTCTAATAACTCTTCAAATTCTCCATACAGATGATAGTCTAGTGTGTGTTTGGCCTAACAGTTTGAATCAAGTTGTGTAACTTAAAGAAAAAGTGAATTATAAAACGGATAGTTGCAGTAGGTCGGTTCTGATTGGCTGAGTCATGTTGGAAGACTGTAAAATAAATAAATAAAATTAAAAATAAAAAGCCTACCCGATAAACACACCTAATTTAAATATTTGAGAAAATCGCCACTCAGCAACCCTTTTGTTTAGCTATTGTTCAAGAACTTAGCGTAAAAATAATTATTAATTATTATCGATGGAAAAAATAAGATTTATTGAAAATGTAGGCTACCTCCTTTCTTTTTTATTTATTGGATACATAATCGCAGGCCCTACCCTTAGTAGTAAACAACCTAATGCGAGCTACATGGTTAAATGTCATCAGGGAACCAGTTAGGCTGCTAGATGCTGTTAGTTCATTTATTAGGCAGAAATTGCGGCGCTGCCTGGGTTTTATTTTGGCAATGAAAGGATTTAGTGAAGAGATGTCAGTTTGGATTTTCTTCCTTACTTTCCCACAGTTTTATTTTAGTTTTGGTCATGAGAAAGCCTCGGCTGGAGGGTCATTTAAGAGTTTCTTTCCAAAACTTTTACTCTTAGAAAATGATTGGTAGCAACAAATCTGCAAGGGTATCGTTTTCAAAGCATAGTCGGTGGTTTGAGTTATTGGCTGACAAAAGGATAACACAGTTACAGACTGGTTCATCTATATTGCATGGTAAAGTTCAGTTTTACCCCCCAAATAGAAATAAAACACCTGCAATTAAACCTGCAGTTTAAAAAAAAAAAGTGACTGCATTTTAAAGTCCTATACTTATTGGATTAAACATGCTTCAAGGGAATGGACATTTTTATTGTAAAATTATACCCAGAAACATCATAAATTGAACTGGTTAGGAATAACGCTATTTAAATTAGGCCACAGTCTCTAAATTGTAATTTAGAGATTTATATATTTTAATTGTGGCTTTATTCCATCTAGTTTTTGAGGCAAAGTAATCCAAAAGTATCTGAAAGTAATTGTTAGGCACTCAGTCACACACTCAACCCTGTAACATTTAGCCGGTGAAGGCTGCTGCCTGTCTGCTGGTCCTGTAGATTTATTAAAGAGTCTGTCAGAGTCTTCCAGGGTCACCAGTTAGTTCATCACTCTTCTGACATCTGAGTTGGGTTTCTGTATGAAATATAGGATTATTATATCACATCTTGTGTATTGGTAAATAGGCCTACTATTTTGGTGTAATCCAGTCTATTACATTACTGACTGTAGGTTTAAGCAGGCAAGTATAATGTGTGGAACTAAACTCAACAAGAACCAACAAAGTCAATACAATTCAGTCAAATTTATCCTAATTTGCATACTTAGGCCCCAAACCAGTTTTCATGCCCATGTGTTTCTACTTACAATATAACAAATCAACAAATAGATGAGAGCCTACATTTTCTTGAAATGGCCAACAAACACCTTTCATTTGAATGAAGCCATGCAGTCCTAATGATTTTGTTGCTGTGAAACAAAAGAAATTGGCTAAAGTGAAGTTTCAGAGGGAGTTGTTGAGCGAGGTCGCTCATATTCTCAAGGCTGTTAGGCATGTAGCTCCAGTTACTGTAATCTGCTGTTTGATTTCAGTGTATGAAAAACAGAAAAAAACACTTTCAAAACACTTTCATGTATATGGTGGATAGTCCTGCTGGATATTCTGGATCCTGTCACTTAATGTGATGATGAGAACCAGAAACAACCAAATACATCTTGACTGAGGAAATATACCTTATAGGTTTAATTGTTGAGTTTGATGAGTTGAATGTTTGTCTGTGTTTTAGTAGAATGAGTCATTAGAAACAGTAATATCCTGCACCAAAGAGCGATATAAAGGAAAAAGGATATAAAGGAACACAGCTAAAACTAACATCTGCAAATACTGAAGCACAGTACAAGCAAAAGTAATCCATTCATCAGAGGAGACACAGTAAGATCAATGCAAACATTTGAAATCCAGTTTGGAAAATATTCTCAAACAACAAAGCCAATGGCAATGTCCATCACAGGAAAAAGTGAGGAGCAAAGCAGCATTTTATCATCAAGCTCAGAGCAGCAGATCGTGTGTCTGCCAACTGAGGGCAGCAAAGCTCACGCTCCCCCCCAACACCCACATCAAAGAGCAATAGAAGAAGATAACACAAGATATATTTTCTGTAACACTTTAAAGCCTGGTGATATTTCCCAATATATTTTGTGACTCCATGTGTGGTTTGATGTTCAGTTGTTCCTTTCAAAAATTAATTTGCACTCACTGTACTGAAATATATCAAAGGTAGGCTACCTCAAAAAAAAAAGAAAGAATGGTTTTGGATATTTGAAACTATCTTATTGTTTTGTAATACTTATTGACTTTTTTTTAATAAAAGGCATTTGCCAAGAAAAAACAATATCTTATTTTAGAGAATGAAGATGTTCAAACAGAATGACAATTTGACAATGTTGATTGAAATATTTTAATAATAAATAAAAAATGTTTAAAAGCCTTCAATTATTTGAACAATGTCATTCTTAAATGTGCTGTCTGTTCATTTGATTAAGTATTCAGTTTGGGGATTTTGTCTTGTTCATTATTGAATATTCACAATTAGATGGTTTTCAAACACTGTAAGGATAAATTTGTTTCATGCTGAAGGTATTTGAATTCTGAATATTTACTTTCTGTCCAAGTGTACAGCTTATAGGCAGTGAAGTATTCAATGTTTTTAGCTAATCCAACAAAACCAATGAGCTCCTACAGTGAAGCTCTGTGCTTATTCTGCTTTGTCAGCATTCTTGTGTCTAGTAAACTGCCTTTGATGTATTTGTACTTTGCACATTTTATACACTATGCATTACATACACTTCATTGGATCAGTAATCAGTAGAAAATTGAGATCTACTGTATAGTAAAAATTGTAAAAACTTTGTGTTGGACTGTAGGAAGAGTTATTAGCAGTCAAGAAGAGCATAAGAGTTATTTTATATATTAGTAATCTCTGCATCAGTTTTTCCTGAAGGCAAAACCCAAAGGCGACTCTTGGGAAGATTATAATGTGCAAACAAATTATTCAGGAAAAAATGACACCATAAGTTAATTACTTTTGTATTTAGATTTTCCAATTATCTACAATCTAAGGTAGACTGAGTACAATATTGTAGGCTAGTACTATAAGGATATATTTTGTTAGATAAGCCTACATTGTAGTCAGAAACATCAGATTTGGGTTTCCTAAGGACAAAGATAAAGGAGGAACTGTCCAGATATTTTGCGTTTGATCGCATGACATTATGTGTGTGGCAGTACTGGTGTAACCTTCAAGATTTGCTACAAACTACTGATGGATTGCTCACTCACCACCTTGTGGAAGTGCTTGGTTTTGTGTTTGTAATGCCACTCTTCTGCCACTAGATGGCAGTGTTACATTTTTGTGAATCACTGAGCAGCTCTTTTGCTAAAAATGTCAAACTAAGAAATGCTTCTGTTTGACCCAGACAATCAATTAGCCAGATACCCACCCATAAGTCTTCACCCATAAGTCTCAAAATGACCAGGATTAAAAACATATAATGAAGATTACAGGTGCTTCAGGAATTAAACCCTTGAGGTGATGAGTTCAGGCAGGTGGATAATTAGCCCTACATCTTTAGTTAATAGGAATGACATAAATCCTGGAATATCTGGCAATTTAGAGATGTAATGACCCTCATTTTTATATTTGAGGGTGTAATGTCCTTTCATAAGACTAAGAAATCTCCACCATTAATATAATTGGATAACAGGAGTGAAGTGGCTGCCTCAGATTATCATAAATGCATATAGTTAAAGAAACCACCACTAGTGGTCCTGCAATTTAACTCTTCATAGTACAACTTGCCAAAGAAGACGTGTGACTCTTGATGAAAATGTAAAACTTTGGTAGCTCTATCAGTCCATATTTACTCATGGTTAAAATCACATGCCTCATATTCGGGGCATTAATCAAGCCACATCCTTGGAGCACACAGGCATCATGTGGGGAGCGGACCTCGCCTCAGCTTGGTAGATAAGCAGTTTGTTTTCATACTGAGAAGCACCTGCTGATCACTAGGCTGCTTCAGTAAACTGAATCTGAAATGGGTTTATTGGCAAAATTTCCCCCAACATTAGTGTACTGAACTGTTTTCCAGGTTTGATCAAGTAGACACTAGAAAACTATTAATTTTAAATTATCAATGTAAAAAAGGTATGACGCAATGAATGAATCATGGAAAACAACAAGTGCACTGCAAGTGTTACTGCATCCTGGTTCATCTTAACTAGTATGCTAATAATAGTGTACAGCACTGTCTCAGGACTGTTAGTATTGTCTGTGTAACTGTCCAACGCTTTCTCTCCCCACAGCACACTGAGAGGCCATAAAGTGCCGGTCCACTCCAAAAGCCAATCAATGAGAAGCTCATTAATAGATAATTCACTTGAGGAAATCGGGAAGGCCTCATCCATCAAGAAGACTGTATGAACTCCAGTAGAACAAAATTACATTATCATATGTCACCTGAGATTATTGCAAAATATTTCTGGGCAGAAAATATCATCTGGTCCTCAAAAAATGGTAATGGGGGTCAGGGAGACTCACGTGGATAAAGCTGTCATCAAGAGTTCTTTCTTCAAATATTGTAATGCTACTGTATGAATGCTATCTTTAGCAGGTGCTTCTTAATTTTTATTTTTTTTTATTTTTTACTGATTATATTTTGATCAAGCGCAAACTTTTATTAAAAAAAAAAAATGCAATAAGAAACATCATTATACTGATTTTTTAATGTGATGATGACTATTTCTCAGGTGAATAGGTAGCTACAGCCAATCTCTCATTTTGGCTGGAAAAATAAAGAGTTCCGATCTATCAACCATTTGCCATATAAATGTATCTTGATTCAGTACATTAGGATTTCATACTTGAAAAAGTGATATTTTTTTTTACAATTAAGCCATGTTATTCCTTTTTAAATCAATAACTCAAAGGACAGATTGCTCTAAAGTTGGAGGTTTGACTCTAAGATTTTCTGTACGTCTTGCACTTACTTTCTTCTTCTAACTGTTTCTGAAACACACAGTACGTCACATGAGGTCAGTATTGTCCGCTCTGGGTAGGACATGAACTTACTCGCTACCCAGCAGTGTGATGGGATCAAGCGAACAGCCGCGGTCTGCAGCTCTAATCCGTCACTCACTCAACAGGAGGAGGCTTGGGGAGAGTTTCTCCAGCAGATTGAACCTGCAGCGCTGTCATGAGTTGAGCAGAGCAGCTTGTTGTGTGGAATTAGCACCTCACAGGATTGGATGTTAAGACGAACACCAGTCTCCTCTTGCAATTATGCATGGCTGTCTGGAGATAGGCGAGGCGAGCGTCTCGGCTGCTGTGGCTGGGGAGAGTTCTTTGCCGAGCGTTGTTCACACAATCGCATTCAAATTCACCATGCATAGTGTACAGCTTAATTCATTATGAAGAGATGAAGGGCTCCTTCGCATGCACACAGCATGCCTCTTCCCTCCTCACCCCATCAAATCAAATTAGTCCTTCAGAGGAGCTTGGATGGAGAATGTCATCTGTCATGAGGGTCTTGTCAGACAGAGCAACAGAGAAAAAATATTAATAATTGTTGTGAGACTCCCTCTTCTAAGAGAGAAACACTTCCTGCATAATGAAAATTAGTGTTGCTGGGGTTTTACATCAATTGGATTTCAAAATCAATGTGCAGGTGGCATAAGTTCTGCTAGCAGTCTGTTCCTGGGAGTCCAGTTAGAGTATAGAGTCATTTGCATCGCCCCCAGCTGTCTGTCTTGTTCAACAGCCCAGCCACCACCATGCATTAGAAAACAGTCTAATATTTCATTCTGCAGCGCTGGCTTTCACAAAACATCTTATTCAATACGAGACAGAGAGAGAGAGAGAGAAAGAGAGAGAGAGAGAGAGAGAGAGAGAGAGAGAGAGAGAGAGAATAAAGAGAGAGAGAGTATAAAGCTACAGTGCAATACTGGACCTGTATGGTTACTGACCTTGGAAGGAGTGTACTTAACACCTTTCTGAATACAGGTCTGATATGACTAAGCATGAATACATTTGTATATTAAACATTATTGAATTTTGATGAGGTGTCACACTGCTTTTGGTCTAGTCCTTTAGGTCTTTCCTTACTGTGCAGAATCTATGTTTTAGTCTAAGCTATTACTGGGGAGAACAGACTGTCCTAAGTGAGTAGGGCTCACTATAAACTTGCTTCATTGCATCTCAGAACGTAATTTTGGAAAATCCATAATGTTGCTTGCACCTTTAATGCAGTTTCCCCATCGTTGCCCCAAGAGCTAACAGTTCCTAAGCTTGTTTTAATTCCTCCTGAAAGGTCTTCCAGTTCATTCTCAGCCAAGCAGACCTCCATCTCCCTTACATCCTTTAAAATTCATCACTCCCCTCCAAGGATTATTTACATCCTGCGCAGGTAAATCGGAGACTCGTCGCAATACATCACAACCATTTCAGTCTCTCCCTCCATTGATCTTTGGGCAGCACAATAGCACAGTGCCCTTTACCTCCTTATCAGCCTCCCAGATGGTGCTGCGGCTTATTGCCTAACCGTGTTCACTCCTAGCATTCCCCTGCTAATGGAGATCCTGGATCTGCCAGCTGCGGATGTGTGTCCCCCTCCATCTGGCTCTGACAGCGCAGGGGGCCTGCAGGTGGCTGGTGTACCTGTCGCAGGCCTAAATCTTAATCACAGACGCTCACTAATCCCACCGAGCTCCTCTGCCTGCTCTCTGCTGTGGCTGAGGGTTTGCACATGTTCTGTTAACCCTGACTGCAGCATGTGTGTATGGGAGCGCATTAAAAAACATACTCAGTCACATGTAGATACAGGATTAAAGCAATGCATTCCAGGAGTTATTTTGTGATGAAGTGTTGTAATTTACCTTTTTGTTGTACCTGCTTCCCCTCAACCTGCCTCGCCTACTTCTGCTTCAGTTAGTGATCTCCTACATTTCCCAGAATGACTGTCGACAACTCCCAGAGAGCGGACATGAACAGCTGTGGTTTTTACATGAAGGTGGAGAGAGCAATAGTGATAGTATAGAGAGAGCAAGAGAGTTTTTCATGTCTTGTGGCTGCATTGCATTCTGGTCTATTGAGACTACTGTTGGTGGAGAAATTGGTCTCTCTGCCTCTTCTACGATGGATTTCTCCCTCCCTGTATGACTGTTGAATATCAGTTGCAAAATGGTGAGTCTAGAAAGAAGCCCTTGCTCTTTTTATTCTGAGGGACTGACACCAAAACCTGATGTTTACGGTTGCTGTTAGATAGTTGACAAGTCATGTCGTCTACGTTTGGCCAGTTAGCATGGAAATAAGAAAAATACACCACCAAACAACAAAATGGACCCAGAAATGCAAGATACATCGACAACAGCTGTTTTTTTAACCATGTTAAAGTGTTTTAGGGTGGGAGCATGTGTGGAGGGTGGTGGTTTTGGGACCCCAAAACTGGGGGGGCTTTCTTGAGATGTTGTGGGCCTAATTCAGCAAAACATCTGTGATGGGAGGGGCCCACTTTATAAACCCACTGACACCCGCTTTCACCCCCCTACACACTTTCCTTTACATCAAAGCTAGGTTTCTACATAGGTGCTCACCCAAATAGCACAAGGAATCAGATCTGGTATATTTTGACTATTTGACTTAACTTATGTTTACTAATGAAGACATTTCTCAGTGTTTCTCAGTGTTGAATAATGCTTTTACATGGGTTGCAGTCTGACTGTGATTTATAGATAACAGCCACATTTGCAATTTAAATCTGCAGATGCCCAAAACTGCAAACCTTCTGTTGTGATAGATCAATTTGCTGCATGATGGTGGAATATCAAACTGATTTCCCAACACTACAGGTCCAGGTCTCATTCAATCAGTCCATCCCCACCTAGACCTTGACTTGTTCTTTTCCACGCTACTGAATTATTTACCAATGTCCTCCTATCCTGACACAGGTTGTGTAAGTGAGGGCATTACATTATGCATGAGGTAAAGAACCCTAGTCTGAGAAACAACACTTTCTTGTGAAAAGATGACATTGTAGGAAAAACAACACCAAAGGCAGATCCTCCCCGCCAAGTATCAAAGAAAGTGAGCGCCGAGTCTTTTGGCAAATTCATTCTTGCCTTTAATCTGTACTTCCTATCTGCCATCTTTTTTGTTGAACTCACACAACCCTCTTTTTAGTTGACATTTGCAGGAAGCACTAAGTGAGGAGTGAGGATTTGCAGAGATAACACCCACAGCTGAGGCAGGTGCAGAACTAATAGGTGCTCTCCTGAGGCCACAGGCAATATAAAATCCTTGACAATGGGATTTCCTATACTGAATAGCAACAAAGGTCTTAAGTGGAGGATAAATTTTGCCCAGTTCAGTGAAAGAGTTGGTCTTGCAGCACTGCACACCGAAAACTAGGTTACCTTACACAGCGAATGAAAGGCTTAGAGAGTCAAGAGGGTGTCGTTTGAACGCTCCATCAGTTCAACTCCATTTCAGCATGAAATTAGAACTCATTCCTGATTGGCAAGTCAATATCCTTAACCAATCACCAAAGAGAGTTTCACTCAATCTATACTTGACTCATGTTCTGCCGTAGCCATGTCTGCTGTACTCTTAATCCTGTCTTGATGAGAAACAGTAGACAATCAGGAGCGAGACAAAAGTTTTTGTTGTATTAACTTCTTCAAGGCAGTTACCTTGGAGAGCATCTTCACTAGAGCAAACTGACATTCACTCTATTGACTCAGCAGGCAGCACAATCACCTGATGACACTGATGATAACAGCAACACCATGTTGTCATGAACAACCGCATCAATCAGTCCAATGAAGACAAGCCACTCCAAGAGAGAAGGAGTGATAAATCAGAGGACCGAGTTGCAGGACTTTTTAAAACAGTCTTGAGTTTGCATTACATTACTGACCAGTCTAAATCTCCTGAGAAGCAGTAAGGTCTCATTGCATCAGAAGTTATACAGATCAATGCACACAAATACACTTATGGAGGCTCAGCAGTTATACTGATGCTCTACATTCAAACTATTCATGCCTCAAAACTGATGAAAGATATCTGCTAACATTGTATCTATAATATATTGTGTGATGCATCATAATGATATGATGTTTCTCAAGGAGTAACTGTATTATGAAAGTCAAAAGTGCTGAGTAATGGGATGTGTTTGATTGCCGAGCATTTCAATGGGGAATTTCCATCATGCGGTGCACTCAGCATGTAATATAATAGCTGGTGTTTTCTCTTCCGTTTATGGCTCTGGCCAATTTTCATGGGGATTACGATGTTGTAATGGTTTCTTGTTTACTGGAGATGCTGTCAGAGAGGATTTGTAGGAGTAAATGTAATTTTAGTCATTGTAAATTATCGCCATCCCAGGTTCTACCAAAGTTACACAGGCTGTGGGAATTTGTTTGGCTGTGTTTTCTGCCTGGGATGGCATCCTGTGAGTTCATTGTGGCCACATAGATTTTCCTCCTATATACAGTAAGTGACCAACATTTCTACATATTCAAACCTCTGTTTACTATCGCTTCACTGAAGTGATTCTATGTGCTTTGAGTTAGATGTAGGATTTCAATGCTTTTAATAGCTGAGGTTTACCTTGTAGGTTTTGTCCACTGCGCTAGACGTGGGCATCAGGAGCCAAATTCAGGCAAGTCAGTCAGACACTTAACTCCTGACTCCTTACCTCATATTGAGTGATGCTCGCCAGTCCCCAGTGTTACAGTCTCGCTAATGTGTGTAAGCTTTACAACTGCAGCGGCTAATCTATGCATGACAAAAAAAATACATAGATTTTTTATTTTTGAAATGTAATTGTTTGCCAGCGAATGTTTTAGTTACAACTACAATGAACTAGCAAAGCAGTTTTGCGTAACAGGTGTGGAAGTTAGTCAGTCAACAGACAACTATGTTGTGATACTGAAAGACAGCTAACATACCGGAATGTAGCAATATAGAGTGGATTTATTCTTCAGGACAATACATCGGTGAATGCTGTAGTTTTCCTGATTATTCCAGGACTGTAGTAACTTCAGCTACAGCAACAGCTGCAATGTACTTGCTGTACTGTACTTGTTTAACTCAGTGTTCTGGAAATAAAAGCAGCATTAGATTGTCATTTAAGTATATGTGGCACCTTTGGTTCTTTAGTTTGATAGATTATCAGGAAAAGCATCTTCCGATCCTTCATGTGTTTCTGTACATTTGATTATTACACCTGATTGTTGCCATGTTGCTGGATATTTTGGGGCAGTTTCAATGGCTCCGCTTCCAAGGTCACATGACATGTCTACAAGGCTCTCCTGCTGATAAACAGAGCTTTATAGGTCATGATTAAGGGACTCATTTGTCTCGCCCACTCCGTCTGCTAAGCTTCAACCTTCGAAGTAATTAAGGAGCTATGGGACACAGAATGCTGGATGGCCTTGGGGGGGGTTTCACTCTTACTTTCATGCACCTATTAACAACTCAATGCCTTCCATATGTGCGCTCACGCATGGGGATTTGTATGTATGCCTTTTACATGGGAACCCTCATATAAATTGCAATTGATGCTCTAATTATTCTTTGAGATTTATTTGAGGGATGAGGTTCCGGAGAATGAAAAACAACTGATGTAATTAACAACGGGTGTATTTTTTTTTTCTTGCTTTCAATGGCTCATGATTGCCAATTATGTAGTACACGTGTTTGGTGTGGCACTCTTGTAATGGAACAATTCATATCACTGTACAAAGGTATCTACATCACATTTTCAATGCTCAGTGGATAAAGACAAAAGGTGGATAAAGACATCATAGCATACAGAAGATATTATTCCACCTCCTCTTGTTAAATCTCACATACTGTATATCACAACAATATCAAGACACGGTTGTTAATCTCGTTACCTTTCAGCTGACGTCCCGTCGCTGTCACCTCGGCTTTGACTGGATTTGTATAAAAACTGGGTCTCAGACATCAAAAGCCTGATGCAATGAACACAGATGTCACAAACAGGGAAACTCGCCTATTCATTTAATGATTCATCACAGCGTGCAGGTGGACCCAGCGGTGTGAATATACAAAAGCTCACGAGGCAGCAGGATGTGCCTGAAATTTGGAACTGAGAGCAGAAGTGCCTGATGGGTATGCAAGACGGGAAAAGACGCAACAGGATCCCTCTGAAGTGGCTGCTCGATGTGTAATCCCACGGTCACCGGTGACTAACAGCTGCATTCAGAAGACAAATCCCGAATTTTTGCTTTAAATAGATTCAGAATTGCAATTATTATCTCCATTGGCTTCTGCCTCAGCGTGAGTGAAATAAGGAAACGCTGCAGATGGAATTACAACAGATGGGTCTTTGGGGGAGGCCAGATTTTGAGTATGCAAGTGAAATGCAAAAAATGCCCCCATGCAGCGAATGCAGTCCAGAATGAAAGAGAATTATCTTCTTGGTCAACTTTTGCTCATCATTTGTTGGAAGGTCAAAGCTCTGAGTCAAAGTCAAAGTTCTCATCTGCTTTACAAATTACTTTGCATGTCGACCTTAATTGTTATCTCACATGATGATTCACTACATTTGAAATCTTGTGGGAAGTCACATTCTTACACTCATTTATGTCAAATGTTGACAAGTGCATGTGATTAAAAAAAACAAAAAGGCCTCCCCCCTTCTTTGGAAAAGTGGTTGCACCAGGTCCCCAACTCTCCAGAAAAACAAAACATGCTCCTCACTTGCTGACTTCAGCTGTGTTTATATCCACTAGTAGCTGACTGGAGTTACTGTTTTCACACAGGTATTCATGATGTGACGTTGTGTGTCAATCAGTAAAATCAAGATACAGTTTAATGCATCCATAGTCATTTTGTCCAAAAATGTAACTAGCGCTCTTGGTGGTTGTAGGCTAAATGAGCTAGCTAACTCAATTAGCTTCTTGTTAGCTAATAGCCAATATTTCAGAATTAAGCAATATTCACAGGAGGAATGAATGCAATATGAATCTGTTTTGGTTGCTTGTTGTCTGGCCATCTGGAAAGTAGTGAACAGTGATGTTACCTTTTCACCTCTCAGAAAGCCCAAAGAGTGCACTCCCCCCATCAACTGAAGACTCAGAAAGCAGCAGGTAAAGCAAAAACTTTATCACAAACAAATGTTGCCAATGACTGTCCATAGCATTGCAAGTACTTTTTGAGTTTTTGACAGATTTAACATCTGAGTGCTGTGTGTGTCTGTCTCTGTCTTGTGTAACCAGACACTGGTTAAAATATAATTTTATCGGTAACGCTTTACAATAAGGGTACACTAAGTTAAGGGTTAGTTAATGCTTAATAAGGGTTAGTTAATGCTTAATAAGATAGCTATAAGATAAGATAAGATAATTAACAGTTAACTAATGTGTAATTTACTAATGGTGTTCATGTTAACTAAGGTATTAATTTATACATTATTTAATAGTTTATAAAGATGACTATTAAATAATGTATAAATTAATACCTTAGTTAACATGAACTGAATGAAAGTAAATGATTACCAGACACATTAGTTAACTGTTAATTAAGGGTTAGTTAATGCTTATTAAGCATTAACTAACCCTTAATTAATGTACCCTTATTGTAAAGTGTTACCATTTTATCAACATGTATATGAAATAATACACTACATAAAACAAACCCCAAAATTGAGAAAAAGGGACTGAGCTGAAGTTTTTCAGTGACTTGTTGGCTGAAAACCGTGTCAACTAGCCCTACTTAGTCTCAGATTGAAAGGAGCAGAGGTTGACTTGGTATTTTACTGGCAAGTCACCATAGAATCCTGCTGTACACAAAGCAAGGTCAATTTTATAATGTTTCAATGTTGATTTGATGTCAAATCAATGATTGAAGAACACTGATGTTGGATCTACATTATTACAGGGTGCAGACAGGGTGTTTAACATTTCAACATTTATTATTATCATTTCCGTTGTCTTCCTCACAATGTATTGACCAATATTGACATAAGACTGTCACTTGTGACAAGCATCTCAAAATCAAACAAAATCAAAAATAGCCCTGTATGAAAACACTTGTTTAGTAGTGCTGCTGAACTACAACAATAGATAAATAATTTTCACTAATAATTGTCACTAATAATGGTTATTACTCATAGCAGACAAATCTAACGCACCTTGACCATTTATCATTGCACCGCTGACCTCTAGTGACCAAGTCAGTGTTACCTTTGGGAGGGTTTCCATATAATATTGTGCCAGCTACCGTGATTTATTTAAAGCTCTAGGAAGAAGGTGGTTTTTGGCCGAGGGGATCAAAACAGATGTAAAGGTGCCCATTTTGTTTACTGGAGCCCCTGGCCCTCCATATGTCTGTGCACTGCCCTGATTGGAGGATTTTTCCCAGGACTAGAGTCACCTTTCCAGCAGGATTGTTGTTGGACTATAGTAGTAGTAGTAATGTTTTGCACACCACACAGGGGGACGGCTGGCAGACCGTTAGTCCTTCACGCCTCATTCTCATTTGCAATTCAGATTTAGTCTGATCAGTCACAATAAATCTGTACTAATCACAGCTGTCACTCAGGTCAGTCGACACAGTTGATAGACCGGACTCCTGCTATTCCATCAACATTGTCAACATTATCCAGGTACATATACTCCACTCCTGTCTGCCGTCACATGTGTGAATCACTAGCAATTAGCAAAATATACAATCAGTGTTCCGTGTTTAGCAAGGTGGATTGCATCCAGAGGTGAGTGAGTCAAGTGTGGGATGGCAGAGGAGGGCGGTCTTGACTTTCATCGCATATAAGAAGCTGTGTTAAATAACATGAATTAACCCTGTGCAGATGATGGTGTGGGATGCAGTGGGATGGTGGATGACATGACCCGGGTGACAACTGACTGGAGTGGCGTAGCTGTGATTGGTGCCAATTTAGCATGATTACTCCTCATTTCCACTGAAACCAGTGTTCAGTACATGTGGTGCGCTGTGGGAATTATAGGTGAGGTGAAAGTATAAAGACTGCTACTTGAGAACAATGATTAAGTTTCAGTCTCTGACACCGAACGTCTGTGGGAATAGCTAAAGTATAATTTTCTGCTGTTTAAATGAGTGTTTCAGACAATCATTTTTCCTGAATGCAGGGTGGATTGAAAGCATTAGAAGTACATGTTAAAATACATTTTAACAAAAATTTGTTGTGGTTTTTCCCCTTCAATCCAATAACTTTACACTAGTAATATCATTCTGTACACCATTTATTTCTCTGTTGGCCTGGCCTGTAATATACAACATGATATTCAATTTGGGGTGAAGTAGTTATAGCAATAATTCTTAATGGAAGATGAACACTCAGACGCCTGTGTGGTGCTGGATGAGGTATGAGGCACTCCATTAAGTGAAAATCCCAGTCCTGCCCGGAGCTGAGTTCCCATTAATGCAGAAAGCAGTGAATTGGCAAAACAGCTATATCAATAATTCCTCTGTATCCCCAGCTGATTTCTGACCTCGCCTGTCTTCTTTCTCATTTGCAGTTGATTTGCCCTTATCTGAACGATGTTAAAAGAAAATTAAAAACCGAAGGCTCAAGTCAGGCAATTTTCTTTGATAAAACAGATTGAAAATGTAATCTTGGTTTAGGAATGGATTAACTCGGAGCGCACTAAAGTCAACATTTAATGAAAGAAAAGGAAACAATAGAACGATATAATTGACGTTTTTTACTCTGAATAAGTCTCTTTATTTGGCTGAGGTCATTTTGAGGGACCTTGCATTATTCTTCAGGACACGCCCTGTTCTTCTTGTCCTCGCTGTCCTCCTGCAGGCAGAGAGAAGGACAGCAGAGGCTATTAGAGGGCGAAGCAGGTGATGAAACGGAGCCTGACATCGTCACGGAGGGATCAAACGTGTGTGCCAGGCGTAGTTAGAGTTAGTCAGTTGGGGCGGAACAACACTTCCTTCTCTTTGCGGGCGACAGAGAGAAGAGGTCTGGCAGGGACGACAATGGGAGCAGCTGGAGCGTATTAATGCTGTTCAAACTGTTTTTGCAGCGATGACATCTCTGATGGGGGTCACCGCCGCTTGTCTCTCAAAGCTTTGTTCACATGAAAAACAAGGCATCTCACGGCATTATAATGCTGTTCACATTCCCAATGAGCTGTCCAAACTATCTGAGTCTGAGCCTGTGTGTGTGTGTATCATAAGTTCATAGTTCATAGATCTACTATGGAAACACTATGACTTTGAATAGCAATGCACATAATGACGCTTTTGTCAACAAAAAAACTTGCGAAAGAGCTGAAGGAAGCTCTTAGAGAGATGACACTGTGAATTTAGCTTTCTCTAAATGATGTCCAGTTATGATACAGTTCTTTCTGCTGTATTATAAATAATAAATGAAAAGAATAAATGAAAGATCAGTACATATCAGTTTGTTTAGTGCAACATTGCAGGGCATTGCTAAAATATACTGTAGGTTGTGTCTCCGTCAGTGTCTGTATTCATGCGCTGTAGTGCTTTTTTGTGTAAGCTAGCAGCATCACATCAAGTCACACTGAAAAGAAAAATGATGTTTTTGCCTTTTTCAGTCAATATGGGAGAGTGGAGGTAATTTTTTTAAATGATGGATAATTGTGTTTCAGAGGCTTTTCCCACTGACAAGAGTAAAATTTGAGTGGAAAACTCAACTGAATCTGTGACATTTTTTGGCATGAAAATTGTCAAATTAAAAGATATTGAATATCGGCACAAAATACGTCAATGCAAAAATATCAGCCTTCAAAACCCTGTATCGAATCCTAAATCCCACAGCATGAATTCTAACATTAGGTGATGGTGGGCGGTGGATTGTGCTGCTGTAGCTGCTGCAACATGTTGCTTATGAATGAGACGTTGAATCCTGCAGGTGGGTTTGAATTTGCATTGATGTTGCTGTGACAAAGGTCCAAATCTGTTGAAGATAAGTCTGGTTCAACAGGACAGACTTGCTGCTTTACTTGGTATTTTACATTTGATCTATATCCATACAGCATCTACAGTTATTCTGTAGTCTTTTGCATGCAACATAATTGCATTATGAGATGAAAAATGACATCTTGTTTCCTCTGCCCCCTCACTCCCCACACAATCACTTTCGCCAAATTCATACACTGCTTCGAGCTTTGAGTCCCAGGCTATCATTATAATTATTAAATGGATTCTACAAAGAACCCTTGCCACATTGTTGGACACTGTTACCATGGAAAATAACTCATTATGTTTGATTGGATTTGAACAGCAGTAACTGGTTTTGCAACAGATTTCTGATGCAGAAGAGTCAATCTTAGCCTTGCTGTTTGCTGTTTGCCTTCATGAACACAAGCCTTCCCCCAGGCTGTGCACGCTCACTGGAGCAAACAAAACAATAAAAGTGACTTAAAGGTGTTTTAAGGGTCTGGCTGTCAGTCTGCACCTCAGCTAAACCTGTTGTTCCCTCCGAACACAAGATAATAAAAGTGATACAACCTAATTCTTAAGAAAAGCAACCTTTTTAATATAGTCACAGCCTTATGATATATTGTTATATATGTTATATTTTTAGTATAGTGGACAAATGAGTGATTGAGTGATTCTACAAAAACTGAAATATTGTTACCCAATAGGCAGGTTCACACAAACATAACCACATGCAATAGCCTTGATTTGTATCATGCGTAATAATTTCATTGCATGTGATGCTCACACTGGAGCGCATTGCACTTTCCCTAGCATTGGGTTTTCATGTTTCTTCTGCCTGGTTAGAGGGTTGAACGCATGTCTCTCATTCAGTACAGAGCCGTAGTCAAGGTCTCTATACAATAGATGGCACATCATGATGAGGACAGTGCATTGTGTGTACAGTTCATTAAGTGTGCCGCTTGTGTGGAGCAAGAAAAACAAGCTGCTGTTCAAGGTTACTCACTTTTGGACATGACAACATGACTTAATGTAGATACTTGATTTACCAAAGCACTTGGTATAAATTTGCCATCAATCATAAGTATGGTCAGGCTATTATTGCAGTAGGGGTGCATCTCAAATGCTCCTTTTAAAAAGTTGAAAAAGCAAGTTCAAGTGAACAGAAGTCTGAGGAAAAAGCTCAGTCTGTTTCCAGCTGAGTTGTTTGCACTTTCTCATTCGAGCCGTTTGACAGGAGAGCTAAGCAGTGAGCCAGCGCTTTCTGCTGCGGCGGCGAGCTGTGAGCTCAGCTGTGAGTGTTGGTGAATACCATCAGAGGTACCCTCCATCATTAAATATGACAACTACACTGTGATGTATGATTGGCTGAAGTAAACAGCTGGGATAATTCATCACACATTGTAAATGTAAATTCAGGAGTGCTGATGCAGTGAGGCTGGTTCAGCAAACAGCACCGCATCACAGCAAATCCTTATATCAAGTATTACTGCTGAGCATTATCTAATCTTATAATGTGAGAAGTCTTACGGAAGATTCAGTGTCAAGTTCAATGCGCTGTACAAGCCTTAACAGGCAGTACCACTCATATATAGAGTTCATACAGTATATGTTAGAGCCATGGTCAAGGACATCCAGTCAACATTTTTGAACATAAACAACTCTCTCCCTAAGGCAGAAAAAAGAGAACTATAACTCTCAAAACCTGCGATGTTATGAAGAAAGAACAGCAGGGGTCTGTTCTATAAACAATGAATGGGACACTGATTTTGTTGGCAGGTTTTATATCAAAATGTGCTTGTTTTTTTAAAGGCTTTATCATATTCTACCACCACCACCACACTTAACAATCCCAATTAATTCAATATGGAATAGCTCCAGATTTTATAACATCTCAGGATCAAGTCTTATTTCTCTGCTTTATGGCATTAGGAGAAAGTTGTTCATGTTCACAAATAGTGATTGGAATGTATCAGATTGCATTTATAAATTCTTAAATTGAGTGCTTTTACCATTTATGGTTTTAGGTGTTGAAAATGATTGCACCTCGTAGAAATTTGTTTTCAAAGTTAAACAGATTTGGAAATGACTTTTTTTTTAAGGGCAACTCAACTGCCAAATAGCTCACTTGGGATTGCTCCTGCAATCTTATGGCAGAACCAGTTTCCACCGCTCCCAGAGCCTGAAGTCTGGCAGTAAATTGAAGCCAGTCAAGTGTGGCGCGGGCGAAGCCACAAGACTCCCTCGGGTCTTCCACAAAATTTCACCAAATTTAATGATCTCAGTGAGGTACATGACTGCTTTTGAGTAGAGTGTATTGAAGCAGGCGCCAATATACACTCCAAAGAAGGATGTCACTTCAGATCTGTGTATCTAGTTTGGACCACACATATCGGTGTTACTAATATTATTTGTTAAAATATGTTGTGTTGCAAAGTTATAGAAAAAATGTGTAAAGACTCATGACTCAGTCTTGACTTATGGATGTTGAAAATGACACATTTTTAGAGTGTATGAGGCCCTGCACCTCATGTTTTTTTGCCAAATGCATTCACACATATTTACATAATGGCGTCCTGCTGTAGCTGTTGATTTCATGTGACTATAAGCATTCAGCATACCTCAACTATGTTAACTATGTATTTTCAGTACCTTTAACAGACAAAAGGGGAAAGTGACGACTGCCTGAGAAAAGCAGTTCTACCAAAGTCCACTCGCTGAAAGGAAACGCCAACACTCCTGTTTCCTTTTCATAACGGTTATCAGAGTAATCAGAGAGCGAGCTTTCATCTTCAAGGTGATTTTCGTGGCTGTTTGAGGAGCTAAGAGTATTTTCAGGCACAATGCAAGCCGATGGAAGTGATGAATTGGCACAAAATGAAAAATATTTCAGCGGTTATGGTAGCCTGTAATAGCCGGAAATACGAAAGTCACATTTTTACATGACGTCATATCAATCACCGCGGCCACATTGTTGACATTAATGACAGCATAACGGCTAGAGACAGTGTTGTTAACAAAACTTTGTTGTGTCAAAAATATTTGGGCCAATTTATCACCTAAAAAATGTGTTTTCCTGGCGGTGTGTCCTTGTTTTGTCCTCAGTGTGTGTTGTTGTTTTGCCACAAGGAAATCATCATGGGGGAAATGCACTTAATAAGTGACAAGCAGAGTAATGTACAGCCTGGCAACTTCCTTGTAGAATCAATGGACGCTTGTGGTTTGAGATAATAAGCTCACAGATGAGCGTGATCCCCGTTCATAATGAGGCGACTCAGCTTACTTTATAGGCCGCTTCAGTTCTTTGATATCCTGAGAAATGTTTTACCATTAGACTCTGTGCACAACTTTGTTTCCCCTAAATAATGTGTTTCCCCTGGCGGTGTCTTGGCCTTGATTTCACGCCAGGGAAGAAAAGAACAAAATCATTCAAAAAAAAATTTGTGGATCGTTTTCCTAGCGCTGCCTTTTCAAACAGAGTACGGACTGGAAAGTGAGTTTTGGAAAGTCAGACGTCTCAGCACCTGGCAAAGTAATCACTGAGTCACTGATGTTGATCAATAACTCAGTCAAACCCCTGCAGATATGTTATGGTCATGTTGCGCTCGGTATCTCGTCTTGCAGTGATCCAATCAGTTTCAGTGGATTTCATTAAGCCAAAGTAACGAAGCCTGAAACTGATTCGTTGTGGTCAAAATTGGTTGTGATAAAGTGCAGCTTTTAAATGTTTCTTGTAAGTTTAGTTAGGAAGAAATTGAACTCTTCCAATTAATTTCATTCATTCATTCATTTGGACATTTTTGTTTTCATTTGATTGTGCACAGTGACGGTAACGATTAGGATCAGAGGGGGATGACATAGATTAAAAAAATGGAGGAATGTCCGCACAACCAAATGAATTACAAAAGTTTATTGTCGGCACCGCAGCTAAGAAACAAACGCGTTTCAGCACTAAGCCTTCATCAGCCTGATGATATAGAACAAGGGTCTGGGGCCAGATTCAAACCCAGGACGCCCCACAATGATTTTTTTCTGTCTGAATCATAATACTTCGGGGGCTAATGCGCAGCCCAATACGTTTTATTTAACTCAGTGAGTAAGGTACCTTGCCCTTACCAAAACCTGTAAACCTCCAAAAGAACATTGGGGGAGCAGCACAGATGAGTGATTCATCTCTGCTTGACCTTATCAAGAAAACCATTTAAGGCTCAAGTCTTGTTGGCTCAAAAGATTTTTGCACCATTTGTACATTAAATGCCACTTTTTGTTTTTGACAGTGGGAGAAGCAAAGTGAACATTTTGGCTGGCAGAGCGGTCTGATTTGGTTAAATGTTAGCATGAGTACTAGCCAGAAGAGGGAAAATGTTTCATTATACTGTATTAATACAAGATTAAAGGTTTTAATGTATGACTGTAAAACCCATTCATTTAAATAGGTCCTGTTAATACTGGTGAGAGAGAAATATTTGCCTGCATTTGTCTTCCATCAGCCCCTTTGCATCTCACTGGTCATTCTCTGCTTTTTATTCAAACAATTGCACAGATTGGGATATTGTATTTTCTTGTTTTTTTGCCCATAAATCTCCGGTGGCAGCGAACAGCGATTGGAACAACAGCAGATGGAGTTGTAACCCATTACAAATGGCTTTTGGCTGAGCAGACGCAGCCACAGCAGAAAGTAGGAGGAAAACAAGAGTTTGGTGGAGGGGAATTCAGTTTCACCTCATTCTTGCCCACAGGCTCTGGGGAATATTAGATTATGAGGCAGCCAGACCGAACATCGAACCTGCTGTGCTGAAAGGTCACCAACACCCTCGAACTGAAGAGGCCGGCGTCCACCAGAGGGACCGAACCCTTTTTTTGACCCCATCACCACAGCCTCATTGATTTCACAGTCCAACCCCAGACTGCTGAATGCACAATCTTGTGAGCGTTTCTAAACTTCTGTACTGACAGCTGCCTACTTTGGTTCGTCAGCAACAATTTGCCCCCGTACGTCTCCCGATAGCACCCGAGAATGAGCAATTTGGTAGATACCAATCTGTTCGAGATTGTTTACTTTTTCAACAAATTAAGACACATGGCTGTTCACACTGAGTGTATGAGACAGATTGAGTGAAAAATTGTATTTCACTGCCTTTGCATAATTCTAAGGATTTCTCTTTCAACTGAAAATTAACTGCTCAGTTGGATTTAATTAGCATCTGTTGAAATGTAATTTGATGAAAGGTAATACATCCAGGCGCAATATAGAAAACGCTCTACATGATTGTTCTGTTAACATTGTTCTATGAATTGAAACGTTAAGCAAATGTCATAAATTCCCAGATAAGAATATTCAAATTGATTGATACTGGCAGATCACATGGTTTCCAACGTTAGTCTCTCTTTGTAACTGTCTCTGTACCAGTTTCACAAAACAACACTTGGCAAACCCTACGACAGCTACTCAAGCATGTGAAGCACATTTGCATGATCGATCCACGGCGCTCCGTTTGTTGTTGCAACATCACAGCAGAAGTTTACGTAAGATTTCTTCAGCCTTTATTTTGCATGACAGCAGACAACTTAAGCGGAGGAAAGATGTACTGCACTTTGCAAAATCTAAACCCAAAAAAAAAACAGCAAAAAAAGAAATAAATAAAGATACAGAAACAGAGAGGTAGTTTCTTGAAAATCAACGCTTTTAGGTTTTGCTCTTAAATATTCAGTCGTTTATGGCCACTGTGGAAATAAGGACATCTTTCGCACATCGTATAAATAACTAGCTTATAGACTGGAGCGTCAGCCCTTGGCCTTCCGGTGCCGTCTCACATCCTTAAGGTCCAGTCGGAGATCATTAACCGTGACATGATGGCGGAGCCTGCGCTATGCCAAGCTCCCCTGCGTTATGCATTACCATGATTAGCAGGGAGATGCTACCACCTGTCATGTCGGTGGCATCGACACACACACAGCATCCAAATATGTGCAGAACACAGCCAGCCTGCTAGTGATGCTGCTCGTATCTTCCATTCATTCTTACCATTTTAGAGTCAGTTTACAGCAGAGACACTCAAATGTGTAAAAGCAGACATTGCTAACATGGCAAGCCAAGAAAAACAACACAAAAAATACATGTTTAAATTGTATCCACTGATTGAAAACTGTGGTTTCGGATTCTCATCTACAAGCAAGTAAGTGTGCAAGTGTGTATCCCATCAGCATCTTTTTTTTCCTGATTGTTTCCAGTTAGCCCCGCCTCTCCTTGTGCATCTATAGAGAGCTTGATCAATGATGATATACTATAAAGCATTACAGCACACTTCAGTATTGGTAATGAAATAACCGTGACACTAATGTGAGAGGGAAAGCCTGTAAGAAGCCTGTAATTGTGATGGAAGTGTATGTGAGACACCCAGCAACCAGGTTCAAGGTGTGTACTGGTGAGACTGAATTACAACAGGACAATGAGACTTAACAGTAAGTAAAGAGTGGCAGTAATGGACACAATAGGCTTTTTTTCTTCACTTGGATATTTCCTTAATGTCATATGGCTGACGGATTGTCGTGGTCACGGCGGCACAGTAGCCCTCCTTCCCATCTAAAAGGACTTTTTCCACGACTTGCAGAGGATCTTCTGGAAGGCGCGGCGGAAATCCTGGTTGAAGATGGTGTAGATGGCCGGGTTGAGGGAGCTGTTGCAGTAGCCAATCCAGAAGAAGAACTTAAAGAGCGGTTCGGGGATCTTACAGGACTCCCGGCACACTCCGTACAGGCTGTAGCTGAAGAAAAAGGGGAACCAGCACACGACAAACACCCCCATGACCACGGCCAGGACGAAGGTGAACCTCTTCTCCCTGGCCTGGGAGACCTTCTTCCTGGAGACCGAGCTCCTGCGGCGTTTCCTCCTGGAGGCGAAGAGGTCCATGGATTTGTTGCTGGCTCTGGACATGCGGCTGGAGTGTTTGGAGAGGGAGCTGTTCTTCCGGCTGGCCCTCTTGGCTCTCTTGGAGTTCAGGTTCTGGGGCTTGTGACCTTTGCCCTCCGAGGAGGAGCTCTCCTCCATGTCGACCTCCTCCGTCTGCCGCCCAATGGTGACGGTGCGCTGGCTGGGCGTGGGCGGGCACTGACAGTGGCCGTTCTCCCTCTCGCCGTGGAAAGGGGAGGTGGCTTTACTCAGGCCGTTCTCCGTTTGGGTAGCGCCATCTGGCCTGGGATTCTTTCCCGACATGCTTCTGGTTCTGGTTTTGGCCACCTGGTATATTCTGATATACACCAGGATCATGATTAAGCATGGAGCGAAGAAGGATGCGATGCTGGAGGAGAGGATGTACCAAGTGTCATCGTTCAGCTCACATTGTGGCTGAGAGCTGATGTCATTATTGCTGTCGATAGATATCAACGGCGGAGAGGATATAAAGGCAGATATAAGCCACACAATTAAGATTATGCACTTGACACGTTTAGGAGTCCGCTTGAGGTTGTACTCTACGGCTTGCGTAACGGACCAGTACCGGTCCAAGCTTATTGCGCACAGATGAACAATGGATGAAGTGCAGAACAAGACGTCCAAAGCCAGGTAAATGCCACACCAAACTTTTCCGAAATACCAGTAGCCCATGAGTTCGTTTGCCAGAGAAAACGGCATCACCAAAGTGGCGACCAGGATGTCTGCGGTGGCCAAAGACACCAGAAAAAGGTTCTGGGGGGCTTTTAGCGCCCTGCTTGTCAGCACGGCTATAACCACCAGTATGTTTCCAACAACGGTAAACAGGATGAGAAAACTTACAAGAGCAGCAATGCCAGCTATTGCTGCTAAAGAATATCCACTGTCCAGGCTCCAGGAGGCATTGAGATGGATCACCGTGAACGCATCCATTCCGCTGGCGTTAAACGAATCCATCCCGATTTTCTGCACTTTATATTAATCCCGGACTGGCTGAACCTTGGCATGTATTCACACTCACCCCTCTAACAACAGGAGAGTCCATCAAAAATGATCAGCTCCGCGGTAAACGCCAATATTCATATTGGTTGCGCCGTGAAAATGCGCGCATGTGTCACGGAATTGGTTTCTACTCAATTAAATGCCAAGTCAGCCTAATTGGAGGTCGCAGCCTGCTGTTCGAGCGGGTTTGAAAGTAACTAACCCAAAGAAAAAAACAATATGTTCCCATGTAGTCTACTCCTGCGGCTCCTGTGTGTCCGCGGAGTTGAGTGTCGTCCAGCCGCTGCTCTCTCTCCTTCAGCATAGTGCGCTCTGCCTCTTAATGATGCCCCATGTGTTGTTCTCATCAAACTAACCTATTCCTGCCCCGCCCCCGGCACGGAGCATTATTTTCCATATCAATGTGGGAATATGATATGGTTCGCGCTCTGCAATTGAATAAATAATGCTAAGGACAGGCTTCCCCCCTCCTCTTTTAGTCACACAAATCATTTTGATTGCGCCTGTAAACAGCCCAAAGGACATCTCAATTTGTTGTTTTATTTTTGTAAATAAAGTGAATAAAATGAACAAATTTCCACAAGTTGAGGCTTACTGTGAGGGGGAAGCCTGGGTGTAAATGTGTAGAGAGATTTTAGAGAATGACAAGCATCTCCAGCACCTTGGCAGGGATTTTTTTTATTCATTTAATAAGCATAAACACACTGGAGGTCAGTATTGCTACATATGGAGTAAAGTCTTTCTCTAAGCTGTCCAAGGTTGTCTCTCTAACTATATAGCTTTAGTAAGAAGTGACATAAGAGATTGTATCAGGCTAGTTCAGGTCAAAGCAATTCATATTGTAAATAACTGCACAAACTGTGTGATAATAGGATAGAATAGGACAGAAATGTGTTGACAAAACACTACAGACTTTATTGAAGGACTATCATTTTTCCTCTCTGGGTGGGTGAGTGTGTGTGTGTGTGTGTGTGTGTGTGCGTGTGTGTGTGTGTGTGTGTGTGTGTGTGTGTGTGTCTGAAGTTTAAGGCTCGTTTGGGATTTTGGGGTTCAGCTCATCAGGCGAGAGGCAGGCTGCACACACACACACACACACACACACACACACATACTGGCTGTGCAAATTAGACACAAGATGGCTTGGTTTTCCCACAATCTGCTGCAGCTCACCCCTCCACACACACTTTCACAGATTTTCAGCCTCATTCCCATCATTGCGCATCACACACACACACACACACACGCACGCACCTACACACACACACTCACACACACACAGTTAGAGCCTCTACAGTATGTGCATTTTTAGGCCTAGTGGTGTCAACTTGTGTTTCACTGTGTTAACAAGGGCAGAATGATCAGATGTCTGCTGATGTTTTGTAGTCATACCTCCTCTGTAGTGCTGAAACGACTAGTTGATTAATCGATTAGTCGATCGCCAAAAAATGAATTGATAATTTTGATAATCGATTAATCATTTTAGAAATTTAGTAAGTAAAAATACCAAACACTTGGTGGTTACAGCTTCACAAATGCAAAGACTTGCTTTTCTCCGTTTCATATCATTATAAGATGAATACTTTGTGTTTATTTTGGCTGCTGGTCAGACTAAGTAAGTAATGTGAAGAATCACTTTGGGCTCTGGCAACTTGATGGACTTTTGTCATTAGTTTTGACATTTTATAGACTAAATGATTAATCAATTAATCAAAAAAAGAATGAATAGATAATCGATAATGAAAATAAGCATTAGTTGCAGCCCTACTCCAATAAACAAACTGTAAACTCATTGCCTGCAGTATCTAATACTAAATAAGAGATATTTGCAGATGTGACATCTATACTTATCAGCAACAAAATGTATGAAAATCAGTTGAAAATTCAGCAAAATTGTAGATGGGAGACTAAGTTCTAACGTACAAAAACTGGTAGGCTGTCAAGAAATTGCCCAATAAAGGTGTAACCTCAAGAGGATGAGTAGATTCAGAGATGAATCGCAGTCGTCTACAACAAAGCTGAAGGTAATCGTCCAACCTAAAGTGGGTTTAATTTCTGTCTTTTTGCATAAGTAGCATTTTATGAGTGTTTTTTGCCTTGCACTCATGACCAGGCTTTGAATAGATGCATTATGCCACTGTCTTTTCAGTCAACATATCACTATCCCTGTGGGAGGACTTCAGAGATGTAAAAAAAAAAAAAAAAAAATCTAGTTCAAGTCTCTTCTATTCCCACATGGCAAGGCAGGTGAAATTCATTTCAAGTGCAGATAAAAAAACACTCTGATATTTACATCACATAACAAACTTTAGTGTAACAGTGAACAAAAAAAACACAACAAAGAGGCGAAGCAAGGTGCAACAGTGCCACACATATATAATATACATTCCAGGTCACTGAATCACATAGGCCTACATGAAATATTTATTGACATTCAAGTCCCAGGAGAAGACTGCTAACCTTGGACGGGGGTGATTATCTTGTCCAGAGACTTGGGTGTGAATCTACGTTATACAGTTATATGTATATATATATATATGTATATGTTATACAGAATGTATGTGGAGGAGCCGGGAAAAGATGAACTGAGACTTAAGCGGCTGATCTTCCATGACCCCCTCTAACCCGTGTGAACAGCGTACACCATGCATTTCAACTCACGGATGAAGTAGAGACATTGCATTCAAGAAAGTTTCAGCTAGGACTGACATGTGGGGAACCATGGACTTGAATGAAAAAGTAGTTATTTGATACATCAAAATCCTGCAGAAATGTATATTTGTTTGGCTCTAGTTTCTCATGCAGGAACATAAGATGCCAGTGAAACATTTTTCCACAGTTTTCCCTGTTTAACAATGTCAAAGGAGAGAAATTATCAATATCTTTGGGATATCATCTGGCTCTAATATCCAAATAAACTAAAAGGAAGTAAACATTAGGCAATTATTCTTGTTTTTTCAGGATGTATCGAGGCCAGTCTTGCCTCACTCCTCTGTACACAGGCTATCACTTTATATGTAATATCATATCACCCGCCTCCCAGAAGCTGCTGTGCTTCACCCTTCAGATAGGATCATAAAATGTTTTGTGTGGCCACGACTATGAATAATGAATAACGAAGATTAAACACACAAGATAATGATAATCTTCAGGGTGAACTGAGAGTATGAAATGTACTGAAATGGGGCCATCATGCAGATGTGCTTTAGTGTGGCAGATCTGTGGGCCAGTGCTCTCTTTCTTAAAGGTCGCCCCGCACGCGCGCGCACACACACACACACACACACACACACACACACACACACACACACACGCACACAGGCATGCACACCAGGGTGAGAAGTTGACTGTTTTTCTTTCAGAGGGCATTTTTGCCCACTTGATCTGATTTTTAAGGGTGTTTTGGTCCTTTTCAGGGGCAATTTTACTTTGTGAAATAAAACATTTACATTGGATATTGGCAAATATTCGATTACATTACATTACGTCATTTAGCAGACGCTTTTGTCCAAAGCGACTTACAATAAGTGCATTTTGTCAACAAATAAACACTCAATTTGTACCATTTGATTTGTTTGATTTTAAATCACAATATGTCATCACTTAAACAGAGTAACAATCAGAGACATTTTCTACTGCTGTGTTTTCTGACCAAAACGCACTCCTTTTGTCCCACCCAGAATGGCGACCACGAATCCCCTACGGTGGCCCAATGGGGACACTAGTCGCAATATATAACAACTCAGCGTATACTCCTAATTATCTTAAGTATATTTATGCGTCCTCATATTTAATTCTACACGCATTTTAGGAAAATGAAGCGCATTTCTGCCCCGAGCCTCTGTTGATCTCTGACTCTGATGCACACCCACACAGCCAGAGAGGAGCAGCTATAGCTGAGTGACACCTGTAACGCACCACACAGGATCGGTGTGGGCTTGTCGTGCACCAGACAGCCTCTCAAGCTGTTGTTGCTGGCTGCCAGCATAGCAGGCTTGAGAAGACACAGCACAGGGATCGACAACAACAAAGGGCTCTGTGTCGTCCGAATCTCACATGTGAATTTGAAGCCGCACAAGCTCCAATTACAAGTCAATCGATGCCTTCAGGAGATTCCAGGCTTAGTTTGACATCTATCAAAATGTATGAGACGGTGGAGGATTATGGTGAATAGTGTTATTGTATGACAGGCATATGTCATCGTCTTCTGCTTTCATGCAAGCATGTGGTGCGATTGTGCATGTGTGTGTCTGTGGCTGTTTTTATGTGTGTGCTTAATCTATAATTTTGCTATTTTATTGGATGAAAATGTCCCTTATAAAAGTAGAAAACTCTAAAACTCTGGTCAGCTGTATGGTTGCTTTCTCAGGCTCCACTGGGAAAATGGTTATTTTTAGAGTTTGGTGATAAACTGATACCTTGTGTCACATTGTGGGGAAAAACCTTTCTGCATTTGTCATCCAGCTTTCCTAAAATGCAGTAAAAATGCCTAAAATAGCTCTGTTGGCATTCCTCGTTCAAACTAAGGAGTAGTGTCTGGTGAAAAAAAATAACCAACTCAATTTCAAGATATTGACATGTTCCTGGTTGGAATTAAAGGATAGGGAATGAATGTAAGTCAATAGAACATCTTTAGAAGTAAATCACTCTCTCTCTCTCTCTCTCTCTCTCTCTCTCTCTCTATATATATATATATATGTGTGTGTGTGGTGACTGTTTGTAGGTGGTTGTGTGGGCGGGTTGGAGATGAGGGGCTTTGACAACATGTGTGCTCTGTACCAAGCAGGAGCCTGATGGGACCGCTGTGAAAGAAAACAGAGTGAGTTATTTGCCTGACCAACTCATGTGCATGTCTTGTACTCTCATATGTCATCCACCCATGTATACTTTACCTTTCCCTGTGTTGATGTGGCATGGAACGAAATAATAATCTTTATTTATGTAGCGCTTTTCAAAACACAGTTACAAAGCGCTTTACAAAGAATTGAAAAATACATAAAAGCATTAAATCAAGGTGGGAAAGCAAGGCAAGAGTCATAAAAGGGAGGTCAAAACAATAATAAAATGTTACATAAAAGTATGATTACATAAAAGTATGATTACATAAAAGTATGATTACATAAAAGTCTATTAAAATGAGTTTTAAGAGGTGATTTGAAAGATGATACAGATTTAGCCTGAACTCCTCAGGCAGGTCGTTCCCCAGCCTTGATGGCAAACACCTGACCAAACACTTGTTTTTATCTACATTTTGAAACAGCCAATAGAAATCTAGCTCAGGACCTCAGGCTGCAATCCGGCTCATAGATAAGAATAACGATGACGCGGCATAAAGGCCACGCCTGCAAAGTGCGGTACAAGTGCGAAACCCTTTTCAATTTCTATGGGAAAAACAATAAATCAACATTTTCTGTGGTTGCTTTTTCTGTGTTCTAATAATTTATGTGAAACATGTATAGTGTAAATAATTTGTCATTAGCTTTTCATGGTTGCCAAACCATGAAAACAGCATGATCATGAAATGTTTTTTTCAAGTGTTAAAATGCGAACATTCTCTTGAACGGAAGTTTGCACGGAAGTTTGGTAACTTGTTAGCATTTTGTGACTTCCACAAAAAACATTTTACTGATAATGTAGTTCTGTCACATAAATGATCAGAACACAGAAAAAGCAACCACAGAAAATGTCAATTTTTTGTTTTGCCCATAGAAATAGAGCGGGTCATATCACTTGTATCGGACTTTGTGGGCGTGGCCTGTTTGAAACGTCACGCCATTCTTATCTATACGAGGTTAAAGGTCTGTGATAAAGCTTGTGCTAGACCCATCCATGCTGTGAAAACAATGAGTAAAATCTTAAAATAAGTTCTCAAGCTAACTGTGTAAAACAGTGTAAAAATGTGAAAAACAGATTGATGTGATCTTGTCTTTTTGTTCCAGTAGAATCCCACCTGCTGCATTTTGTACAAGTTGGAGACAAGAAAGAGACTTTTGACTGAGGCAGGAATACAGAGAGTTGATATGAGGTAGGGACGATTATAACTTCTTCCATATCTAGGCATTAGTGCTGCTGATGTTGCTCGGCTTACATATTTTTAACCATGCCCGCTGACTAAGAACACATTATGTTATAACAAGAGCCTGAGGGAGTTGTGGCAGCGGTGAGAAGTTACACACATTCACACACACTGGAGTCGTCCAGTGCCACCACAACCTTATACTGTACCTGGACCTGACCTAGTTGCTCTACTTTGTACCTTTGTACCTGTTGATGCTTGAGGAATGTTCACTTATTTTACTGTTGCACTAATTGTAAGTCTCTCTGAATAAGAGCGTCTGTTAAATGGCTAAGTTGTAATAATAATAATAATAATATATATATATAATAATAATACAGTTTATTTACGTATATAGCACCTTTCTTAACAAGGTTACAAGGTGGTTTACAATAAAATGAGAAATAATAAAATAAATCAGTAAAACAGCAAATACTAATAATAGATAAAGGAATAAAACAGAGGTAAGAGCAAGCAGTACAAGTATAAGGAAGAAACTGAAACATACCGAACCAGAAAAGCCCCACACCACATGGAGATGTTAAAAGACATGTTGTTTAAAATATGTTATTATTATACCGTTACCCACTGAACAGCTCCACTGAAGCAGCTGCTAGTTCAGTGCCTTGTTCAGGAGCACTTCAGCGGTGGTTGCTGAGGGAGGGGAGAGTAGTCCAGGGATTTGACCCGATGACCTTCCAGTCACAAGCTGCTTCTCTGACTGTCAGGCTGCTGCCGTCCCAGCAGCTCCGAGACGCTACAGCGGCTGACCTGCAGGTGCAAGTTCAGTTCCCGTAATTCAATATTGACAAATGACTATAGACAAGTTATGGGTAAAGATCTTTAAATGCTGAACTCACAAGAGGTTTCCCTCTCATGTACAAATCCATACGTGATGGTGTGTTGCGGCTCGGCTTTTTGTTTCCATTGTTAGTCCGTATTGTATAACAGGCTGTCGACACGCATATGAATATTGCAACAGATAACTTGTGTTGTGATGTGTATTCCTCAATTATTAATTGGAAACTCTTCTGAATATATCAGTATTCTCTCTTCTTGTGAAACGCCGACCAAAAAAAAACCAAAAGACACCTGTCTGACAGCACTTTCAAGTCAGAGTCGTTATGCCACCTGGGGTTTAAGACCACAAGATGCACAACATTTGCTCTCAAGAAGCGTTTCCATTTAAAACTGGAATCATGCTCTCATTTTGCTCGCGGAAACATAGAAACAAGCGGAGAATTTGAATTGGGGGGAAAAAAGAGAAGAGAAGAGACCTTTAATTGCCAGTCGAGGAATTTGTCTCGAATGTGAAAACGTTCAGCAATACACACAAGGGCAATTGGCAATCAGTGGGGGAGGAGGTGATGTTTTTGTTTCAGCTGTGGGACGAGGTAGCGATGTTCTGTGGAGTGTATGAGATGTATTCTGATGAGTTGACAGTAATCCCCCCGAGCAAACACCGTTACTGTTTGCTCAAAGAGACGATGCTTGTGCTTTCAGCGATAATTATTGTTCTGTAGAACGGTTATTTTGCTCTTGACTTGTCGGTGTGCTTTGGCAGGATCTCTTTCTGTGTTTTTCATTTCATTTCATTCTGCTTCCTATGTCCTTTTTGTTTGACTTGACTTGACCTTTGCTTGTTCAGAGAGAGAACTGTCAGCGGAAATGTGTGAATGGCATGTCTTTATTTGTCTTCATGTTTGTCTGAGATCAGACTGATCAATGCTGCAGCATCATCCACAAGCCGAGAGCAGCCGACCTAGTTACTCTTGCAGTCGTTTGTATAGAAAGTGGAGAGAGCGCACATCCTTGACGGACCTGCTGTGTGTGTATGTGGTGACGGTGGAGGATTAGCCTTCGCTGTACAGAAACTCAATGGAATCCAATCCGCACTACATTGTATTATTAGACATGCTAGATACAGTTTGGCTTCTTTCTACATCAGGAAAAAAAGGTGAGATAGTGTAACGGAGGGAAGGTACTCAATATAATTAAAAACTGGTACATGCACTTTTAAACGAATGCATCAGTCAGATTGACAGTTCAAGCACTGTTATAAGCAGTTTTATTTACTAGTTAAAGGTCCCATATTGTGTAAAACAGGATTCCCCTTGCCTCTTTGATTATAGTGAGAGTTAGAGTTGGATGTGCTATCTAAACATTGTGAAAGTATCAGAACGCACGGTAGCAAACTAAATCCACACAATCCATATTAGAAAAGCCAGCCTCTAAACGAGCCGTTTGGACGTTCGCTCATTATCATTTTTGTAAGAAATAATAGTTTAACAAAGTGTTTTTTTTCAAAGTGGTTGAGCGGTTGTCATTGTTTATTTACCATAGAGTTTTTCCTACCTGTTGCTGCCGGGACTGCGGTGTCTCACGTTTCACTCTTGAAACGGTTAGCCAATCAGAACTGAGAGGTTGTTAATATTAACATACAGCAACAGAAACAGCCTGTTCTTGGTAAGGCTCAGAGTGATGCTGGAAAATGTGAAAACGTGTAAAAATGGAGTGAGAGTGTGTTTGGTACATGACACCACACAAACAGCTTTTAATGGACCTCAAGACATAAAACAAAATACTGGAAAGTGTAGAATATGGGACCTTTAAAACCTTAGAAAACAAGATAAATTTCCTTCGCCGGTCCTGCTAGAGAAAGACTGCAGGAGAGATGACAGACAGAATGAGGCGGCACAGCAACACACATCAGGAGAGAGGCAATCTCAGTTCGAGATTGGACGCTCTCGGCCAGGTAGGCGTACATTTTTGCTTCGGAAGTGACTCAGCGGCACACTTGTCAACCTTGAGACCTCAAAAATAGGGAGGATTTCGAAACCAAAGCGAGGTCTGGGGTTTTGTTTGGAGTTTCAGAGACTTTGTTTCCTGCATTCTGGTGACTTTTAAAGAATGAAAATAACAAAATAATAAGTACACTGCAACAGCATTTTTATGTTAAATACTTTTAATTTTAAGAATCTCAGGACAGAATACAGAATAATTCGCCCCTCTGGCGTGGACTAATATTCACCCCAACCCAGTGGGGCCGCACGTTGGTGCGCGTGGAGGAGGTGCCCTTTTTTCATTTTTTGCCCCTGCCCCTTAGAGAGTCTGTGCACGCCACTGCCCTCTGATTTCCCCTCAGATTTTACAAAACGCATGCCCCTTTCCTTTAAAACTTTCCGTAAGAAACGGGAATTCTTCTTTCCAGGACGTCTGAAATTTACACAAGTATTTCTTTCTCTTCGAACTCTCCATTTCTCTCTCCGTCAAGAAGACACTCACTCACTGAGGACGACGAGGCGAGCAGCTCTCTTCGCGTGCATGCCGTGGAAACGATACATTTGGTGTAGCTGTATTGTTGTCCGGGTGGAAACAGTAGAATTTTAGTCTAGTCGTAGGGCTTATACACGCTGTACAGTGCCAGATACAGGTTGTGATAACAAAAAGGCAAAAAAGGTGTGAAAATTTGTCATAAATCCGGGAGAATTGTGACCCCGGGAGGAAACCGGGAGAGGGCAATGAAGATCGGGAGTCTCCCAGGAAAATCGGGAGGGTTGGGAAGTATGCTGAGCGGAAGATACCCGCCCGCACTTTCTGTTTCCTACATGAGTCACTTCTATTTCAGTCCGGCATACAACAATAGAGAGAAGTTAAACATGGAGTTGACGGCTGACATTTTCAACCAGCTTCTGTCGCAATTTTCCAGTTTACATTCAACAGTCTCTATTTAAGGTATTTCTTAGTGAAACGCATTGTTTTTACACGCCTTTTGGGAGGAGTTTACAAGAGCACAACCAGCGCATGTTCCTGTTGAATCCCCGCCTACACTGCTAAGCGCTTCTCTCACCCAGTCATGATTCGACAAAGCGTTTGATTAGAGTTCATGTTGTGCTGCTCTCACCCTTTAAGCAACCAAAAACCCACAGCAGGGACAAGAATCTTTATTTCGAATGGAGATTCTGTCAAGAGATCAAGAGAAGGTTGATGGTAAGTTGAGCACTATGAATTAACACCACACTACTCTTACCTGTAACGCGCCCACACACACACACACACACACACACACACACACACACACACACACACACAAATAAACCACTTCAAACCACTCCACTGCAAAAGCATATATGCCAAAAAGGAAGAAACCTCCCACTGGCTGCCACACAGACGACCCTACAGAGAGACAGAGAGACAGAGGGACCAGGGTTAGATGGGAGATATTCAAATCACAGCTCTAACTATTAACATCTAGTAGATAATAAACGGCGCTTGAAACCTGTCTTTACGTCCGCGCAGCCTTAGGAAGCTGCAGGTCTGTGTGTGTCCTCAGGGTGCAGTTCCTCATTTTAAAAATAGAGAATACCCCTCCAAACCAGGGCCAGTGTCAGCTTCTCACTCCTGCTGGGCATTAGGCGTTTGCAGCTGACTCGGGGTCACTGCTTTGAGCATTAGAGCTCCCTTAATGGTCTTTTAATTACCACACTTATGCGTACTCAGGGTATCGTGTAAATCAGTTCTCCCTGGCTTTCAGCGTCGGTGTTTGGAAAAGGCCCTGCCGTACCTGGACTTCTTCTTGTAAGCAATTTCCCTTTGGTAGACCTGGAATCTGCTCAGCTCCACCTCACCAGAACGCCAGATTCACGATCACATCAAATCCAACTGGATCAAATCACATCGCATCAAATCCAAGAGTTCATTCTTTTTGGAAAGTGATAGTGTTATGCACAATGCTTAACGATGCTGCCATGCAGCTTACTGACTGAAAGGCTGCCTTTGAAATGAATATGCTTTCATACATTTTATTACATTGCATTCAGTTGTTTGTTGTCAATACACACTGCAAGGGTTAGGGTTTAGGGTTTCTCTTTCCCAGTGTTACCTGCCCATTCCATGCACCTTGTTAGTGGGTGAAAGTTGTGCCAGAATACAATTTCAACCATTGGTAACGTATTTATACGCATTATAGGCTTTTAAAGGAATGCATTTTACTTGATCTTATTGGCCAGGTGTTGCTCCCTCCCTCCTTCACAGTTGATAGTTGAAAGATTTTCAGTCTATAAGTCCTGATTTCAAGTTGTATGAGTTATTTCCTGAACAATTATTGCGATGACTCTGGCATCACAACAGTATTTCAATATATTTAAATATACAGTATACAGTATCGTCTTAAATGATCGCAATCATTTGCGAAGCTGAATCTGAAAAGCTGTTTTACAGTTTTGTTGAATAAATTGACTATTGAGTTAGCTGGAAAAGCTACGAATATTAGTCAAAAGGACAGCCATTGTCCTCAAGTGTGTGGATTTTGTGTGTGAGAATGAGTGTGAAAGTGTGTGACTGCACTGCATAATTTCATAGTGATAGTACGTACACACAGCTTGTGACCTTTCTACTACCTAAGCACATGAATACCCAGGAGACTCGGAGAGCTCGTCATCTCCCGGCAGCCATTCCATCATCAGACATGAGCTGACATATTCAAAAGCAGTTTTTGAACTTAGTAAAAACGGCAGAGTCTCTTCGCCGCGTCCGTCTGATTATTCTGACGTTCACCTTCATCGAAAGGGACACAGATAGGAATCTTATTAACATGCCGGGTGCGTAGCAGCACACACGCGTGGAGTGAGAATTGATTTCACCGGCAGCGGGGAGAGATTTCACACAGAACAAGGAGGGCTCGCTTCCTGTGCTGGGGCTAAAGTCACAGCGACAGTAATGCCTGTGCAACAGGGTCCAGCGGCTTCTACCAGCCAGTCAAGGAGAACTGAATGAACAAATGGTCTCTGCAGAGCCCTGCTGAAGTGTGAGGGGCATATTGTTAAAAGCGCACAAAAGGCACTTGTGAGGCATGACAAGGAACTGAGGGGCAGAACAGACTGACAGAAAGCTCAGCGTGAATCCTTTTGTCGCCTGAATGTTATGGGTGGCAATTCTTACATGCCTAATTACATGCCACTTACTAGAGTGTAAAAAGTTAGAAATGTTAATAATGTGTTTAACATGTTTGATGTTAGAAAGTGGGTATTATACAGTGACAATATGAACAGATGTCGTCTTCCACAAATGACACAGGTGCCAAATGGGTCAATCAGTAGCAAGATGCATCGTCCCTCCATGTTTCATCAAAATCAGACCGGTGGTGTAGCAGTCTTGGCCTTTCAAAGTGTTAAATTTGGACCTTTATGTATAGTGTGTTCATCAGGCCAATCAGTGTCATGTTGTTAAAAGCTAGAACACAGTGACAAAATGCATCAAGTTTTGTCAGAATCACACCAGTGGTGTCAGATATCACATTTGAGTTAAAGATTTTGACCTAGCGTCCCCCTTAGGCCAGTTGCAACAATAGCTGGACGCGTGTAGCAAGTTTCATGTTGGTCGGAGCTATGGTGCATTAGTTAAGGCCTTTCCATTTTGAAATGTTGACTTTTAATTATAGCGCCTCCATCAGGTCAATCAGTGTCATGTCTTTAAATGCCAAAACACAGTGCCAAATTAAGTCATCCCTCCAAGTTTTCCAATTTTCCAGTTGCACTAGTGGCGTCTGAGATATTATGTTTGAGTTTCAAATCTTAATCTTTAACTATAGCGCCTCCATCAGGCTAATCGGTGTATTTTTTTAAGCACTGGAACAGCGTGAAGATGCATCCACCTGTCGCATTTTTTCTCTTGGGGGTGCAGTTAAGTCTGCCTTGGTGCTCTGTATTCACTTCCATAAATTACATGACAGCATTAAAGATACTACAGTATTGTATATCTCAAGTGAGCAATCACTGAATAATCCAGACTGGGGGGGACCCTTGGCCTCCTGAACAAGATACTCAAGAACCAAGGCATCAATCTCCCAATCAGCAGCAACATCTCATTTCAAAGCTAACATCCTGAGCGTCGCTGAAATGTGTTAATAAAGATCAAACATCCTGCCGAGCGCTGCCATGAAGCCTGTATTGTTGCGCGATGCGATTTAATCAGTGCTGAAAAAGGCCAGAGCTTTGATAAATCACAACACTAACTTGCTCTCCCAAGCCATTTGGGTTTAATGACACCATTTGTCAGCTGTTCCCCTTAGTCATGCGAACAATGCAATCCTGTCAGGATAATGACCGTCATGAAGGTATAATATCATTCTGACCATGAGGGTGAGGAGATTGAGAGGGGAAAAGGATTGTGAATTTAGGGCAGGAGTTCTTAAAATTTTTCATATCCCCAAATAGAGAGGAATTTGGACGGGTATCCCATGTGACGGACTTCCCGTTATTCCCATCTAAAAAAAATCAGATATGAAGCACAGAATGTTATATTATCGTCTATAGGAGTGGTGATAAACGAAAAGTAAACCAATCACCTGAATACCTAGTCTCTTATTATAATAATGTCAGTACGCTGATGAGAACATGAAGTAAAAGTGACATTAAATCACTCTTTAACTTGTGACCCACTGAAGCTCCCTCCAGGACCCGGAAGGGCCTCGTCCCCACTATTAGAAACACTTTTGATTGTTCGGGGGAACATTTTTATGTGTAATTTGTTGAATAAATTAATTTAAAAATTGCAAGGCACAATTTTAAATGCAATTCAAATCCAGTTTTGTTAATTCAGATTCACAAGGGACTTTAATTCCTTGAGTGACAGCTGAAAGGCGGTCGCCTCCTGCATGGCTGCCAACACACCACTCTTCTCTTCAGCCAACCACAGGCCACGTGGCACTGTGCCTTACTCTTCTCCCCAGACAATGAGCGACTCTCACTCTCCCCACTTGGTGAACGAGTTTTACATTCTCGGGGTGAGAATTCAGGATGCGCTTCCTCTAGTGTGCAATCATGCGTGTTTTGATTTAGTAAATCAATGGGAGTGATCCAGTTCAATAATCTCCTCCATTTTTCCACCCTATCATTGCCACTGCATCCTCAAAATACATATTAATTGGATCAAAGAAGCAAAAATTCTCCTGCCAGGTGTCGATCCCATTTCCACGTGCAAAATGCTCGTGCACACAGGTTAGTAGATCAGAATCGGCACTTTTTACACACACAACTGCATCAACGCCACCAGAAATGCTTAGTAATGCAGCCCCCAGTTGACAAAGTCCTTTTAGTCTTGCCATTGAGATCTGGCATTTACTGCTGAAAGTTTATTGGTTCAATTAGCCGTTGACCCCCACAGTAACCATTCATGTTAAGTGTGCTACGAATTTTTTCAGTAAATTTCAAGTAGTACTGTGACAGGTTTCTACGACTTTCATTGACTGGAGGTCAGGTGAAGTTCAGGACAACACACACACACACACACATAGGTGCATGCACATTAACTCTAACACACACACACACCATAATGGATGGACGCCACATTGGCACACAGATCTGCAGAATATTTGGATCTTCTACCTTCTATTCTGGTATAGTTTTACACATCAGTCAGAGATGCGCTGTGCAATTTGCCCATGGCTGATGTCAACAAACTGCAATTCTAACTGACAATGGACACAATGTGCAGTGTCAAGTCAAATTAATCACAGTGTTGTTGGGCAGATGCTGGAGTGACTTTCAACACTTCCATATTCTGAGGCCGTGTCACTGAAAAGCATCTGTGTCAGACCTGGAGCCGCTCCAACATTTCCTTTAATACTGAACTCAAACAGTAGGTCTCTGCTATTGTAGTGCATGACATACTTTTATTATATTACCCATGCAGACACACACAAATTCTACTTTACATATCACTTACTTCCCCCTGCAAAGAAATATTTCACAACACACCACATCTCAGAGGCAAAAGACATTCACTTATTCATCCCCTTTGTCAAATAACATTAGAGTTTATGAAAAGCATGAATAATTAAGGAGCTGACCGTGAGTACAGCGCTCCACGGCTCAGTAATGAAGCCAGTCATGATGATCAACGAGCCCACTGCCGCGCGGCCGGCGAAGCTAACGAGCGGTGGGGGGTTTGATGCGTCAGGGCGTCAGAGTGTACAGCTCCACCTGCCTTTCCATCGGCCTTTTAATGAGAATCGTGCCAAAGGTGAGTCACCAACACTCCAGACCCGCACTGGGTCTGGAGTGGACCCCCCCCCCCCCCCCCCCCCCCCCAAGTCTCATACTTGTTCAAGCCGCACTTGGCTGGAGGAACAGAGGAGTGGTGGCATGCGCCCTCCTCATTAGGACACAATCCTCATCCACGACATCTGACATGGGTGCACCTCATTAATTCAAAGTAATGGCCCGTCTGCTAATCAGCTGCCTCTTGGCCTCTTTCAAACAATGTCAGTCTGGAAGTCTCTTTTGATTGATATCTTAATGGAAATTCAGGCACATCCGATAGTCATCCATCTTACGTCCAAGGTAGATACAGGACGCTGAAATTTTGAATTGATTTTATTTCACACAACAAATAAGCTATGCTAATGTATTTTTCATCCAGCGAGGACAACTTCACTATGTCATGACACTCATAGTACGCTGTCTATGTTACTAGTTCAGGTAGGATCCATTTTAGTCAGACTGTACCTTATGAAATATTCATCCTGCAATACCAACATAGTCTAACCCCTGTCAATTAGTTTGAGGGCCTACTTTTGCGTAATGGCTCATTGTCATTCACAGTGGAGTCGGGGCCGGTTGTGGCCACTAGACGCCATGAATCAAGAAGCCGCGTGACAAGTGTGATCGCTTTGCCAGTCGCACCCTGTAAACCCCTGGAGTCACTAACCAGCCGGGTTGAGAGATCGTTTGGTTTTCCACCCTTGAGTTGTGGGAGCGTAAGTCAGAAGGAAACATTTGCTGTAAAAACAAATCCCCTCTGTGCGTCTCACTGTTGCGACCCCACCTAAGCAATTATTCATGATGTTCAATTATTTAAAGGACAAAAGATTGTTTAGTGTTGCCCTACGCCGGAATGCAAGGCGGACCAATGGGGAGAAGTCTTCGATGCTGCTCCGCTGTGATTGGTACTTCAACTTCGATTGGCAGTCGCATTTCACAGAATGGACTTGAACAGGTGGCCGATGGTGACGCTCATTACCGTAATTATGACATCAGTCGTAAACATGCAGTGGGCGACCAATAGGAGAACACTATAAATAGTGGTAGTAAAAAACATTTTATTGTTGAACACATCTAGTCTAGTCTAGGTCTAGTTTTCTTTAACTTTGCAAAGCTAAAGCTTTTTTATTTGTTTGCCTTCTATTGATGTAAATACAAATACACGTTATTATACAGTATGTCCATAAAAAGTTTGGATTATTATTAACTTAATATTTTATAATTATAAGATTCACTGTGATCTTTATATGTCTTCAGAAAGGTTTATTTTTTTTTATTTTTTGGTCATAAAACATGTTCAGCACATACTGTAAAGTACTATGAAAGACATGAAAATGATAAAAGAAATAATGTGTGAAAGTGAAATGTGTTGTTTTAAAGTGACAGCGGTGGCACATTACTGTCTGTGCAAGCCTTATACTGTTAAACAGCTTTGTGCTTTAACTACCGTGACGCTGCAGAAAATGAACTCAGTTAAGATGAAAATTCAATATTTGTCTTTGACGTTGGTTTCATACAATCTACGTAAATCTCTAAAATCTGTTTGCTTACAGTATAAAGTGGTATACTGATAAAAGATTAATAAATTCTGTTTTTATTTACTGTAGCTAATATGTGAACTCATCAAGCACTGAACATGCAAACAGACAACTGATGTCACATCAGGCCTCATGTGACCTCTTCAGTCAGCTTTGTTATGATAAATCTCCTCCACATATGTATGTTGAGAGGGTGAGTGTGCAAATTAAATGTCAATAGGTTTCTTGTTTGGATGCACGTTAGTTAATAGCTGTTTACACTCTTCATTTCCCCCCATTGTTTTGAAGTGGATCAGTTCAAGCTGGTTAAGCTTTGATAATTTTTCCATGGCGTTTATTCAACTGATTGAACAGGCTGTGATCATCTCTGTATTATGCATGTCTTTTCTAATTAAATCAATTGTTCTTTTCGCAGCGGTGTGAGTCATCATCTGTGAGTAACACAGTAAATGAAGGAGCTCAGGGGCCTTTGGGCGCATGAATCTTCTGTAACAACAAATGAACAACACTTTGAGGTACGCTTACAGTATTGTTTCCAGTAGCTGGGGCTGTGCGGCACGTTACTAATGAGGGAGGCTGACTGAAGTTGTAGAGTTCTTTCATAAAATGTTGCATTTGCAAATCATTGTCGCCTCACAGCAAGAACGCTGCAAAACTTATTTACAAGTTATTTTATCTTGTATCCAGACTTGTCAAGCTTATTTTTTAGTGAAATCATCTTACTGCTCTGGCAAATAATGTTACCGGTTTCAACACATTTGACTTTTTTTTCAGGATAATGTTACTTGTTTTTTTCATTTACTTGGTAAAAGTGAAATTGTCTTGGAGAAAGTTTCTTGTTTCCAAATTTTCTTCATTGTTTTATGATGGTTTCTTGAAAGAAGTCCTTTTGGCAAATGGAATTTATTGAAACCAGCAAGATTATCTGCCAGTGCAGTGAGATAATTTGACTAAAAATATCACAAAATAAGCGTGATAGGTCTGGAAACCCTTTCTGTGTGGAATTTGTGTGTGTTGTTTCCTCCGGACGCTCCTGTTTCTTCCCCTGCTCCAAAGACATGCAAGTCAGGTGGATTGGAAACTGAAAAAGTTGAGTCCATCTATCTGTGATGGACTGGCAACCTGCCCAGAGTGTTTCCTTGCCTCCTGCCTAATGCATGCTGGGAAAGGCTTCAGCTCCCTGTGACCCTGAATAGGAATGAGTTGGAAAAGAAAATTAATTAATCAATCTCTCTATATGAGGAGCATCTTTCCCCTTTTCTCCTTTTCTCCTTCCTCCTTTCATCCTTTAACTGTAAATCCCGGCTTCAAGCTCCGACAGAGCAAGTAACTGCTCTGCTGAAGTGTCCTTAAGCAAGACTCCGACCCGGAGCTTTGACCTCGCAAAGTACCACATTATCATTACTTATTAACTAATGCATAGATAGATAGAGCAACTGGCCATCCCTGTTGTTCAAAAACGCAACATTTATGCAACTTTAAGCAGAAGCTGCAAAGACTTTACGCCTTCACACCCACCTCTCCATTTTTCTCAGAAATTATAAGCAGGACTCAATGAATAATTGATCGGGCAGAGTTTTTTCAGAGGGACGCGCACCATATGCTGTGTCTGCTTTGCCGTCATGACCTTCTGAAACATTTATGTCACTCATCTTTAGTCGGGCTCAGAGCGGAGGCGAGGGGAGAAAGTGTATAGCTGTCTTTATGAAAGAATAAGCAATTAAAATCAACGGGAACAACAATGTTGGTACACAAAAAACATCCATCCTAACAAGTCGTTTAATGTGCTGAATCTTAAAGTCATTTTTTTCCTAAAACAATCTGCCGACAAGTTGACATAATCTTGCTTGTTTCCAATGCAAATCACCTTGTTTCAAGAATTTTCTTTTTGAATATAGTATTCTTTTATATTAGTGATCTATTCTGCCTCGTTTCAAGATATGATGACACTTGTTTCTAGAGAATTCCTAAAACAGTTGAAAATGCATCAGAAATAAGTGGAATTTGGCAGAATTTTTCATTTGTTTCAAGAAAAATAACTTTTTAAGTCTGAACATGAGATGAAATGATTAGAGAGAGAGAGAGAGAGAGAGAGAGACAGAGAGAGAGAGAGAGAGAGACAGAGCTCAGACAGCAAAGGAGACAACAACAAATTATTTTGGTGGGAGTAACGAGTCGGACGTCAAACCTGAAAACTGGAGGAGCTGAGGAACATGTTTATCTCTCTGTTCGTGTTCAGTGGAGGAATAGGCTAATTAAAAAAAAAAGGTTCAAATAAATGCAGGTCTCTGGAACTCGGGGTAGAAATGCTTTGAAGTAAATTAGTTTACAGCTCCCAAAGGCAGGATATTGTTTCCTGTTGAACATTTTGTAAATAAAAAAAAATGCATCCAGTATATCGTGTAAACATTTTGAACATGTCAGAGACACTTGATTCATTATTAAGTCTGACTTTCATTATTAAGTCCCATATGATGAACCCTCAGTCTTATAATCCTGTGTCTACCCATCAGTCCAGTGATCAATGTGTTATGGAGTTCAAAATATTTTTTTTTGGCTTGCAATGAATAAAATAGATCCAAAACCAAATGAGATTTAGTGAGGGATTAGAGGAATAGCTCTGAGAAGTATGCAAGAAATGTAGACGGTCTGGTAAGTTGCTCTAATTAGTCCTGCAGGTCAATATCCACAAACCATTTTGTGTTTGAAGTTCAGCGGCGGCATCGCACTCATCTCTGCGCCTCATCAGTTCGATCCATCGGGCATGAAATATGATCTAAACAAAATTAGAAGCCGTACTATCATCCTCAAATTATATAGGAGTGAAGCGAAAGCATCAAGATGGTGTGGGTGCAGCTAAGCATGTGGTCAGATGGTTTTCCCTTGCCTCATTGAATACCATCAGAGTGACCTCAAAAGCAGTAGCAGGTGGCGCCGATGATGATGGTGATGATGATGATGGAAATGCAGGAAATGTGTTTCAATAAATACACTCATTTTTGGGCGTCATCTTATCATTTGGGCAGATTTGTGGAGAAGGATGAGTTGTCCCAGTCAGTTATTTGTGTTAAATGAATATAATCTCTGCGTTTTCAGAAGCACAGTGCAGCTTTATTAAGTCACGTTTTGTGGTTGGCTTTGATCACAAGCACAAACACACTTCAAAAAGAAATGTGAAGCCCTTCCGTTAGTTGTTTGAAACTCCTTTACAGTCATTTCCACAACATATTCAGCTGCCATGTTTCCTGTGTTTGCCCTTCAGATCAGAGGTTCAGTTCACTAATATCTTCCTGTATTTCCCATTGACTGATAATTCCCCTCACTCTCTCTCATCCCTGCATACTTTTCTCATTTAAGTTTGAATATTTTGTTTCAGTATTGCCGGTGAAGAGAGGGAAACGGAGTTGCAGTTTGGCTGCTGCTCTGCCCATAATATGCCAGAGTGATTAGATGCTGAGGGTTTGATCCAGAGTGTGCCCCCCCGCCCCTAAAGTTAACGCCTTCGCAGTTGGGCCCCTTCCATCACAGACCTTCTGATGGATTAGGTCCAGGCCGCCTGCAGGAGGCTCAACAGTAGATTCTGGCATCGCAGATCCAAATTTATACCCACTCTCAGCACTAAGCTGATCCATGCTTGAATGCACTTCACTCACACTACACCGGGCTTTCCCTTAGGCCACAACATCACAACAGATAACAGGTCCAGTTTAATATTAACAGTCTCATCAACAATAAGCTATGATGGCCTAAGGCTGCTGGCTGGAAGCACCTTGTTCCACGCTTCAGGAACCCAACTGTGCCAACAGACAGAAGGTAATGGGACAGCTGATGCCTCTGGCTTCAATCAGCTTGTTCCCGTTGTATCAGCAAAAATAGACTTGAGATGCTGAGATGATTAGGTGATTAGTCGATTGACAGAAAATTTAGCTATTTATAATTTTGATAATCAATTAAATTGTTTTAGTCATTTATCAAGTAAAACAATTCAAACAATTGGTGGTTACAGCTGCACAAGTTCTGAGATTTGCTGCTTTTCTCTGTTTCACATCATTATAAAATGAATACTTTGGGGGGTTTTGGCTGCTGGTCAGACTAAGTAAGCAATTTTAAAAATCATTTTAGGCTCTGGTGACTTGTGATGGGCATTTGTCATTATTTTTGACACTTTATAGACTAAATGATTAATCAATCAATTGAAAAAATAAGTAATCCATAATGAAAATAATTGCTAGTTGCAGCCCCAGACATGTAAGAAGAAGGATGGCGCATGATTACCCTATTCTAAATGATATCCATACCGTCCTGCGCTAAAATATCTTCTCACTAATGATATTATGATTTGAAGAAGTCCACCAAGAACAAATTATACAGTATGCGAAAGAAATTGATTGTGTTTATGTTGTAGAACTGTTTATCTGTGACTGATAAGGTGCCATATATAGAAGGGCTCTAGAGTTATTTGTAGTCCTTAGGAGCCTTTATGCTATGGTACACACATTTTATCATGTTTTCACAGCACTGCAGGGTTCTTCAAGCAACATGCTGCGTGGGAATTGTGGCTTTGAAGCATCAAATGTAATTATAGCCTTCTCTCCTTTAAAAGGCCTAGAGTTACTCATTGTTGGCCGAGAGTTGCACTTGCCTGAAGAGGAGAGAATATTTCCATAAATTTATTGAAGACTAGGGGAAGGGGCGGGTCGCATTGCGCCCCCATACACTGAACTGCTCTCCCTCTGTGGGATGGAGCAGAGGGTAATGTAAACAAGACAGAATGCTTTGTAGCGGCACTTATCAGTTCAATGAGCTGTGAGCGACTCAGCTATGCCATACACCAGTGGATCTTCTCGCCCCATCTGTGTAAATAACGTCTGACACTGCATGAAAATGAAATAATGAATCACCGCTGTCCCTCTTCTGTCTCCACAACTCCATCCGCACAGTTCCAGGGTGAGTGAGTCTCTTCCTTGAATCACTTCAGTGAGCGAGAGGCGGCGCATGTGCGGCAGGCGAGGCGGCTAAAACAAACCCCCCATCAGCCCCCTTTTGAAAGGCAACAGACTCGCTCCTCAAATTGAATTCCCCTCGCAACAATAGCTCACACAGATAATAATAAAACACTCGGGAAGTGAAGGTTAATAGATCTCCGGCTCTGTTGCCTGGCGCCTGCATTAGTAACGTCGCTCCTTTGCAGCAGCAGACTTCAGCTAAATTAGAGTTTGATTGCTATTGCGTCACTGAAAATTTATGAGTGTATATTGCGTTTAAAGGGTCTATTAATTGATTCCAAGAGGCAAATAAATTCATGATTAGGGCCAGCGAGGCCTTCCATGAATCATATTTATATTGGTATTCATATCAACAATCATTAAAGGATGAGAAATCAACATCCCCGCATACTGTCCGATGGAGTCAAATGAGCAAGAAATGTGTGATATGCTGCTTCAGTACAGACTCAGAGATGGGGAGGGTAGACGTATTTTACATAGAAATATTTTACTCAGGTATAAGTATTGTAAAATTGTATTCAAGTCAGAGTAAGTAAGAGTAAAAGCAAATGAGTAGTTTAGTAACAAAAGTGCTCAAGTAAAAGTACTCCACTAAGGAAAAAGAATAACATAAAATCCCTGATTTGTTGATCATATCAACAAAATTTGTAGCAGTTACCAGGTGTAAAATCCAAAATGACTGTACTGTATTTCACTGTTATTGACTCATCTCGCTGTACCCACTATTAATTTGTTTAACAAGCACAGATCCTGTATAGACCCACGGCGCATGTGTTCAATTCAATTCAATGCACTGAAGCATTACGACACGGTTATCGGTTAAATAATTCCACTAACGTCACTTCAATACCACAGGTAATTACGTTACCTAACGTTAAAGTTTATAGGGCAATGAAAGACGTGGATATGTAAATTAACGGTAGAGAGTGGGGCTTGCGGTTAGCCCCAAAAGGATGTTAGTAATGGCATTTGGCTGGTTTGGCTGGTTTGGTTAGCCTTTGGCTAACTGCGAGCTGGATGGACGCTAGATGGTTCTGCCATTACTAGCGTCCCTTTGGGGCTAACCACGAGCCCCACTCTCTAAGATCTTTATCCAACTCACAGTTAAAGGATAAGGCCGGCGTTTTTTAATGCATTGCTTACCGTCAACAAATCCTATGAAAATAACAAAATCAACAATGCGTTTGCTCTACTCCCGTTACTTTCTGACTTCCCACGTACCGTTTTTAGCCGTCAACCTGGAAGTTATTGGCTCCAATTGTAAGCTAAAAACCTTGAAATACAGCTCACAAAGACATAGTTTCAATTTAAAAATCGCTCACTGTTACCACGAAAAGTCAAACTGTTGTAGTTATTACCAAATCAAAAACAAATGGGAACAAATTCTTCATTACGCTGGGGACTATTTTCGGTGCTACGGAACTACTTTCCTGAGATTGCAAACATGTTTACAGCCGGCTTATTAAGTTGTTTGAGGAAAAAGTCGGCTGGCCCGGTGCATTGCGATGATGAAATATGCTGCCCAGAGCAACAGCATGGCTCTTTGACGTGTTTTTAATCGTTTTTTTTTAATACAATGGAGTTCTATGGCTGCTGGGACATGGCTGCATTGGGCACCGGCTACATGGACAAAATCATTGCTGATTTTGTTATTTTCATAGGATTTGTTGACGGTAAGCAATGCATTAAAAAACACCAGCCTTATCCTTTAAGGAGAACATCATTTAGCGACGGCTTCCAAACGCCTGCTCCTTGGTGGCGCAAACTTACATTGAGTGTCCTTGGGCTTAGTATCATGTACACGCCACCATAAAAGTTTCAATAAAGTCCTCCATTTTCACAAAACACAGCCTTTTGGAGCTGGGAGCTATAGCTACTGCTACCACGCTGATGAATGTCGACTGCACAGGTCGCATCAGCGTCATCAGCGTGGTACGCTCACGGAGCAACATCTCAATAAGCGTTACCTGACTGACTGACTGACTGACTGACTGAATGCATGACCTGACCTGAAATTGCCGTTTGATGCCCTCGGCTGCGCCATGGGAAAAATTAGATTTAATCAAATAAAAGTACAAGTAATTCTTTAAAACTGACACAAGTACAAGTAAAAGCACGGAGTAGCTAAAGTCAGTAACTTTCCGCCGCTGACATTCTTATCTAGTACTATTTGAAAGCAAATAGTACACAAATCTGGTTTGGGATTAGTATGGAGATTTACCAAATTTGAGAATAGAGCATCATTTTTTTACTGGTGAAATTTCATTCTGCTTTTATCAATAGCATCTCATCTACTGTCCGCTGATGTTTAGGCTAAATTTATAGCGTTGTGTTAATGCTCAGTCAAAACGAAGCGGCCAAGTTAATTGGGTGAGCGAGTGTTATCTGTACAGTCTGTCATGATCTGGCTCTTTGTGTTTTGCCCGCCCACCTAATCCTTTTCCTTTCTCCCTCTCCCTCAGCAGGTACATGCAGAGGGGCGGGGCCGATCTCCACGGGAGTGAGGCTCACAAGGCACACCTGTCTCTCGTCCCGCAATCAGCCCGGCTTCTTAAGCCTGCTCCAAATTCTCCCCAGTGCCAGATGATTCCCGCACATGCTCGTGTCTCATGCCTCCTCGCTCTCGTGAAGATCTCCTGTCGTAGTGTTTCCTCAGCGTATCTCTTGTAGATACTCTAGTCCCAGTTTTCTAGTGAGTTTTTTCCCTCCCGGACACTTTAAGTTACTTTGCCTGTTCATGGTCTCGTTTTTCCCGTCAAGGTGATTTTCTGTTAACTTTTGAAAATAAACTGTTTTTGTTCGATTCTGCATCTGGGTCCTGGCTCTCCTTGAACACGCCCCTAACACAGTCTGTTTCACTCATGTCAGTGAACACCATCCCCTCAAGGGCAAACTGCACCATCGGGCTTCTGCTGCTCCCAAAGTAATTCCAAGGACATTTACACCATGTGTCCATCTGACATGTTTCAGTCAAGCAGCATTCATCTTCACTGCCACACTTACAGTTTTCCTAAATGGCCCTATGGCAGAGGAACACTTTAAACAGCAAAATATATGATGATGTGACAAAAATTGCCTCAAATTGATGGACACTTGAATCTTTGTGGAGTACATTAACTATTTTGTGAAGGAGAACTCGGCCTGCAAGGGGGTTATTTGTTCTTGCGATAGTGTGTATATACTGTATGTCCAATCTGGTGAAGCCACATTCAAGGACATTTTGTAAAATAGACTCCTGGCTTTCAAGGGGTTCATAGATGTGAGAATCTGGCTCATTTCTTTTCTAATTACGGCCCATCTTTCCAAGGAAACTCCTCGGTAACAGATTTCTTATGCTCCGAGTGCCGTAGACCTGATGAGACGGACACACTCAGCTGATTATCAGTTGATTAGGCCTGCTATGAACCGTGAGACACGTTGTGCACAGACTGCACGTCGCCCTCCCTGAACGTAATCAACATCAAACAGCACTACTCGCTAAAACAATCATGAGCTTAAAAAGTTCCATGATTAAATTCCCCCTTTACATTATGCTTCATGATTACCGTTGCACATCATCAGCGTCATATACACTGCCAGTCAAAAGTTTGGACACTCCACATTTTTCTTTATTTTTACTATTTTCCACATTTTACAATAATAGTAAAGACATCAAAACTATGAAATAACACAAATGGAATTATGCAGTGACCAAAATTGTTAAGCAAATCAAAACTATCTTATATTTTGGATTCTTTAAAGTAGCCGCCCTTTGCCTTGATGGAAAGGCAAAGGCTTTGGAAAGAAATTCATACATAGGATCAACTTCACTATTTATATTTGTCTAAGAAACAAATTTCAAGCATTCAAGCATAAGCCTTTAGATCAAAATGGCTTTAAGAGAATGAAAAACATTCAATCAGGTGTAGCCAAACTTTTGACTGGTAGTGTACTCTGCTTGGTTGGGCCTAAACAAAATCACGTCACATGCATCTCACCATCTGGTTGCATGTAAAGGCTTTTTTTTTTTTTCTTGCTGGCAGAAATGCCATGAATTCCAAATCTGTGCCCTTTGTAAAGCCACGCAAGACGCATGGAAGCCTCAGAGCCTTTTCTGGGGAGCCCTCGGGGCGCAGGCCTTAATTGAAAGAGACAGGGAGAACAAGGGATAGGTAGGGAGCACATGAGAGGCTGGAGCACCTCCTCTCCTTCAGCCAGTCAAATGGGGGATAAATGTCAAGCCACGGAAAGGCCAGGCTCAGCGCAGAAATGAAGAGAGTTGTTGACTCCCTGAAATGTCAGCTAATATTTTGTAATGCCTCCTTGTGAGAGAGAAAGGTGCATATGAAGAACATTCATGTACATCGGCAAAGTTATGAAGCTATTAACTGCTCTATTGGAGTGTAATGGACTGCTGCTCTGTAGCCCCCCTTAAACACAGACACCCTAAATTTAAATCCCACCAGTGGTCGGACGATTCAACCCGTTCTCTTAGGCAGGCCTGTCGGAAAGCTGAGCGGAGATGGAAGAAAGATCACCTCTCAGTTTCATTTGAAATATTCAAAAGCTGTCTGGCTAATTTCCAAACAGCAGCCAAAAAAGCCAGGGCTAAATAAAAATAAACTCTGAGATAATCAGTAAACATTCTCACAGACCTAAAATTCTGTTCAGCACTATAAATTCTGTCCTCAATCCCCGTATCTCTCACGATGTTGAAGCACCACGGACATCTGTGAGAATTTTTTGAGGTTTTTCACTGAAAAAATTGAAAACATTCGATCACTGTTCCCTCCCCCTCTCTCGGACACCCCGCCCCAAAGCGTAGGGGGCTCGCCTACCTTTAATCATTTTCAACCGGTTTCCTTGTCTGAGTTGAGGAACATAGTCATGCACATGAAACCCACTACCTCCCCCCATGATGTTGTGCCCTCCCATATCATAAAAGATACTTTTGATATAATTGGACCTAGCATCCAAGTTATTATTAATTCTTTCTTAGCCTCCGGCACTGTCCTCGCATGTTTTAAACACGCAGTTGTCCAGCCTCTGCTCAAAAATCATAACCTTGACGTTAAATGTTTAAATAACTATCGGCCCATCTCTAAATTGCCATTTGTTTCAAAAATAATGGAGAAAATTGTCCTGTCACAACTACAACCATTCCTGAATACCAACGAGATCCTTGATCCATTTCAATCAGGGTTCAAAGTCCTCCACAGCACTGAAACAGCTCTGTTAAAAGTGACAAACGATCTGTTACTCTCTGTTGACTCTGGGGAAAATGCCATCCTGGTTTTACTAGATCTTAGTGCTGCCTTCGATGCCGTGGATCATGATATCCTTTTGACACGTCTTGAACAGTGGGTTGGTATTAAGAGTAGAGCACTAAACTGGTTTAAATCCTATCTTAAACATAGGACATTCTCAGTGGCTTTAGGTCAGTTTTCCTCTTCCTCTGCCCCTGTCACCTATGGGGTCCCTCAGGGATCCATCCTGGGGCCAGTTCTATTTTGTCTGTACATGCTCCCTCTTGGAAACATTATTAGGAAGTGTAACATCTCCTGTCACTTTTATGCTGATGATTCACAGCTGTACCTCCCACTAAAATCTAGGGATTCCCTACAGCCTCTCCTGGACTGTTTCGAGGACATTAAAGGCTGGATGGCAAATAATTTCCTTCAGCTAAACAGTAATAAAACTGAAGTAATTATCTTTGGTCCCTCTCAGTCCAGAAGCCATCTCGCCAGTAAGCTAGGCCACCTCTCCCCGTATGTGAAGTCACATGCAAAAATCCTGGGTGTTATCTTTGATTCTGAGCTCTGTCTCGTTAAACAAATCAGTTCTGTTGTTAAAAATAGATACTATCAGTTAAGAACCATTTCCAAACTCAAGCCAATTCTGTCTTTCAATGATATGGAAAAAGTAATTCACGCCTTCATTACATCACGACTGGACTATTGCAATTCCCTTTATTTAGGCCTTCCCCAGTCTTCATGAACTCGCCTGCAGATGGTCCAAAATGCAGCTGCAAGGATGTTGACCGGTACTAAAAAGCGCGAGCACATCACCCCAGTCCTAACCTCTCTTCATTGGCTCCCTGTTCATTTTAGAATTCAATTTAAGACCTTGCTGATTGCTTTCAAAGCTCGTAAAGGTCAGGCCCCATCTTATATCACAGACCTTATTCACTGGCACTCAGCTCCTATAGGTCTCTTAGATCTGACAACAAATTTCTCTTGTATGTCCCACGGTCACGACTAAAACTAAAAGGTGACAGAGCCTTTGCAATTGCTGCTCCACGATTGTGGAACCAGTTGCCGTTAGATATTAGATGTGCTCCCTCCATCTCTGTTTTTAAATCTAGGCTGAAGACACATTTTTATTCTCTGGCCTTTTTGGCCCACTAATCTTTTAATCTGTTGTCATGTCTATAACTCTGTATTTTGTCCCTTGTTGTTGCTTATTGTTGTCGTTGGTATGTTTCTCCTTGTGTTTTATTTTTACTTTATATTTTAATGTTCTTTTGTACAGCACTTTGGTCAGCTCAAGCTGTGTTTAAATGTGCTCTAGAAATAAACTTTACTTTACATACTTACTGGCCTCATAACCTACAGTCAGTTGATTCAGTTGATTGCAAGTTTATAGAGAATTTCAGTTTTTTGTCCTTGATTTAAATCTTGCTCTTGCTCTAAACCAGGGGTCTCAAACTCAATTTACCTGGGGGCCGCTGGAGGCAGAGTCTGGGTGAGGCTGGGCCGCATCAGGTATTCCACAAGAAAAGCTTTGTTAAAAAAATTCCAATCTTCTCAAATGTCTTTATTTTTATTTTTTAACACAAAATAAGATTTAAACGTCTTTATTAACAGTTCTTTAACCTCAATGGGTTCTTCTGAATATGAATTGTCCTGAACATGAATGGAACATTGAAGAACATGAACTGTTCTTCTGAACATGGCTTCTCTTGCCTACTCCTTGCTGCTAGAGACCTGGCAGTAGTCATAGAAACAAAAAAAACAAATGACATCATATAGAAATATATGTAGTGTTCATCGTGTGAGGCAATGCAAATAGCGCGATGCAAATAAAAAATAATGACCCACAAATAACGGTGCGACCCTATAATTGGTCCGGGTTACCGGGGACTGTTATCGCCGACGGACAGGTGTCGCTATGTGACTGCAGACTACATTAGGCTACATTGAGTTCCTTACTTTTCTTTTATCCCGCCGCGTACGCATCACTTTGATGTATTTTGTCAGAGAGAGACATATACGTATAATGTCCCGCTGGGCAGCAACTTCAAAAACTTTTGGAAGTGTTGTGAACGCAGCGCGCTGGGACGAATGTCCACGTGTGCCCAATAGAAACGAGGCAGCCAGCCAGGCACGGAAGAAAACTCTCCATGGCAACGCTGCTGTAACTTTCACTCATTGAGAAATGTTTCTCTGCTTGCATCAAGCCCGGTCGATGTCCCACCCCCGAGAGCCATATACCCCACCGTGATTGGTAGGTTCGTTCAGCTCCGCACACAATACTGTAAAGTGCCATCCATATAAAACTCGCGGGCCGCACTAACATTAAACTTTCATATTAAGGTGGGGGCCACAAAATATCGTCTCGCGGGCCGCAATTGGCCCGCGGGCCGCGAGCTTGAGACCCATGCTCTAAACATATACTGTAAGTAGTCGGTACATGACCGAATGGCAATTGGTTTAGATCCACCTCTCCAAGAAATTGAATGTCTGTTAAAGTCTTTTCCTTATATTTAGCACAAATCACACTCTATGAGATTGTGAGCCTCCCTCTCTGCCTCCGCACACGCTCAAAAGGAGCCGTTGGTTTCGCTCCACTGCCCCACTGCTCTCTAACCGTTATTGAATTTTTGGGAGAAATGGCTCTCATGCATTTTATCATATTTTCCATGCTTTGCCAAGTTGGGTCAAGTGCTGCTGGGTAGCGCGGATGTTAAATTGTAATTGGAAATGAGGAAAATCATTGACTATTATGCCTCATCATTTACCAACCCCAGAATAACATGAGTACTGTGAGCCGTTACTGCGGGACGTCAAATGGCCCCCTATTTAAAATACGGGCAGGAAGAACATTTACCTTAACCCAGTAAAAAAAATATGGAGCTGATGTGCAGAGAGACTAGGAGCCATATAACAACCTCCGCTGGCTCTCTGCCCAGAAGTTGTCTGAACTTCCATGCCAGGCAACTTCATTGATTCATGAAAATGCTGATAGAGAAATATGGACCGGCCAGAAGGAATTGATTCAGGAGTTATTGCTGAAATATTGGGTTCAATCAGATTACTCCAGAGGAATTTGTGAGTGAAATGTTAGCCTTGTAAGGATCGTGACTGTGGTTTTCCACTAGATCTACATTTTTATCAAGATATTTTGTTAATTTATTGGGATAAGCTATCCACAAGCTATCCATTATGTTTCATATCCTGACTAATACAATAAGATGGGGCATATTAAACCCATCTAAATGAATTTCAGATATATATAGTACATCAATCACTGCTTTTCTTTACTTGGTACATTGGAAACCAACCAAGTAAACAAAAAAAAGAAGAAAGAAGAAAAAAAAAGTGTAACATTATCCAACATTATTCACATTATTAGGGATGTGGATGGAAAGCAAGCAGACACCTTTGGGAAAAGCGCTTCAACGGGCATCTTATCAGGCAGTGGAGAACTTTCTAAGGAGCGCACATGGCGTTTACTGCTTTTTTGTGAGCTGACCAATCACAACGAAGAAGAGGCGGGGCTTCACAGTGCATAGGCAGCTGAGAGTTTACGACAATGACAACCAGAATGACAGTGAAGAAAGTACCAGTAGAAAACTTGATAGTACTTGAACTCCCAGAAACTGATAAAGAGTCAGTTTTTCTGCAAAATGTCTGGTGATAGTGACTGCTGCTGCTCGTTGTTATGGAAACAAAGTGCGCGTATTTATCAGCACAAAGTGCGGCTGAGGCAGCGTTTTTTCCTACCAAAAAAAAAGGTGAAATAGCGTGAACACACATTAAAGGGTAACTTCGGTATTTTTCAGCCTGGACCCTATTTCCCCATCTTTTTGTGTCTAAGTGACTAAAGGGGGCAACAATTTTTGAACTTGGTCCAGTATTGAGCGAGATCGCTTCAGCCGGCAGCCGCGAAACGGGCTGTAATGTAATCCGACGGGGCAAATCGCACCGTCAATGTACGTCCACTAAAAGTGTCTGTGTGTAACTTCCTGCAACAACTCAACTCTCGCGAGACTTGAGCGAGACTTGGTTACACACCGACCGGATCAAGCGAAAGGTAAAGAAAAACGTTTCATTTCTCTGTAGGGTCCTTTCCATAATGTTGTCAGACACTTATAATAACAATCTGAGCCTGTCAGTGGCAAAAACAAGTACTGTTAGTGGACGTTTCGCGGCTGCCGGCTGAAGCGATCTGGCTCAATACTGGACCAATTTCAAAAATTGTTGTCCCCTTTAGTCACTTAGACACAAAGAGATGGGAAAATAGGGTCCAGGTTGAAAAATACCTAAGTTACCCTTTAACAAAACACTGAGCTGTCTGCTATCAAAATGAAACATTCCCCCAATAACTGAAACTCTGTCTTTTTGAAGCTCCTGCACCTTTTTGGAGAGGATAGACTGGGGCTCATGTGCTTTCTCCCTTTACAATTCTACCAAATCCTCGCTGGTACAGCTAGTTAGACTTAAGTGCTAAACCATGTCTGAGGAAAGATAAGTCACGCCACTGAGGCCGAGGATCGACAGTCAGGGGCTTTCTTGCTCCCTTGCAGGTAACGAGTGTCCATCTTCTCTTTAGACGGAGAAGCCCCTTCGTCTGGTTCAGTAGATTAAACATCAAAGGTTTCCAGCCGGCTTGTTTTCGGACAGAACAGTCGATGAACTTTTCACTCCTGGGTTCCTCCTTAGTTCGACGTCTGCAGTAATCTTCTCCATGCTGAGCCTCGCAATATAATGGCAGCCTTATACTTTCTCTCGGCGACGAAAGCTTCACCATTTACAGTGGATATTTTTTAAAAGAGAAGCATTATGTTTTGAATATATGCACTGAGCTGTCGTATCTGCGTGAACGGATTGCTTGGTCTCAGAAATATTCTTGCAAGTAGACAGCCACACAAAGCCAGAAAATTCAATTCAAAACTATGTTTTTATGGCACCAAAAAACCCTCCTCAGCTACAGTACGACATCTTGACAGATCTTTTACCTTTGGAACGACTCTGCAATTTGAATCCTAATGCAGCTTTAGCCGTCTGCTCACTTGAGCATCAGTAATCCCCACACACACATAACAGAATCCTTCCAAGCCAAAGTATATTCAGTATTTCCCCTGATGTCCCTCTTCTTGACTCCACTGCTTGAAGGACTGTTGAGAGATGGCACGGGTCACTAGAGGGTCAAAGGTCACCCCTTCAAGAGCGGGCACACATCTGCTGCTGTCCCCGGACACTCCTCCAGATCACCTTGGTGACGGTCGCCCTGAAAGCGCTCCTGCTGTTTCTTGGTTATCGCTACCTGCTGAACAAAGGACGAGGATAGGATACATCGCTTTCAACCTGCACACATGGGAAATCAAACCGCTAATCCTAACCTTTAACTAGGAATTGTTGCATTGTTGAAGGGGTGGATCTAATGGTTTCATTTTTTTATTGGGTGTGGGGGAGGGTCTGTCTGTTTGTCAAAAGTGATGTAATTTAAAAACATGACATTGGCCTGACGGGGGTGCAATAAATAAATGTCAAAATTTATACCTTTGAAAGGCAATGACTACTTCACCACCAGTCCCATTTTGATGAAACTTGAAGGGATGATGCTGGTTACTGATTGGCCCATGGGGTGCAGACATGTTTATTTGAATATATTGTAGCTGTCCAGTCACCTGCTGGGCTACCTAGTATTCATCCACTAGTAAGTGCAACAGTCAGTTGAAAGTAAGATCTTTAAGTGATCGCGGCCCCATCTCTCTGCCTCATCTGTTTGTCTGTTTTTCCCCCATGTCACTGTCATTGCCCGTGTTCTTGTCACTGTTTTCCCGGCACCTATCGCACGCCCAGCCCTCCTTGTATCCATTGAGTGTCAGGCTGGTGGTGCCCGGTAGGTTAGGCTATGTAGAATAGGCTGTTATGTCTTGGTAAAATCTGCTTTTCTGTGTCTTGTGCTTTTCCAGATGTCAGATATACAGTATATCGTTCTGTTCTATGGTTGATTGTTGATCAGTTAGATCTAGTTAGGCTCATTCTCTGTAAAGTCCTTTGAGACATGCATGTGATAAAAGGCTGTATAAATAAACAAACTTGAACTTGATAAAAAGTGAAATCAGTCTTAGAGCAATCTTAGAATAATTTTACTGATATGCTAATTAAATAATGATATTGCATTTTCCCCCAGTATTCCCATGCATTTTCTTCTAAATAAAAGTGATAAGAAAGTAAATTCAGTTATAAGTTGTGAGAGGGGAACCAAATGATTATGCTGCACGATAACTTTGCTTTGAAGTAAAAAATTTCCCCATCAAGTGTGAAATTAAAGTTTTTGTGTAATGGAAAAACCAGAGTCAGGATGTGGAGTCAGGACAAAAGTTCTTGGAAGAAAACTACTGAAACAAAATTTGATGAGACCGCACACACACAAGTTCATTATGCAATAAATTGCTAAATTAAAAATTAACATCATTTAGAGACAAAATGGCCTATAGATCTTTTGTCCAATTACCTAACTCTTGGATGGGCATTAGCTGATAATTAGATGCAAAATTGGTTGGTTAAGAGGCCAAAGAAATATACGGCAGCACGTCTCCAAGTCTCACGCTGACTTCATCAGTCATTCAGTCCACAAGAGCATCTTTCAGACTCTTTCACTGGACCGAATATAACAATTTGCAGCTGTATGTTATGCAAAACTAATGAATCAGCTACTTGTGCGAGGAAGATAATAAGGAATGGTGGGTGGAGCGATTCAGGCTGGGCAGTGAAGGAAATGAGCGTCACATCGGCGCTGCACTCTATTTACTTCTACTGAACTTGGCATTTTTGTTCTCAGCATGATATGTTTTTTAATAGTTTTTTCTTAAATGTCCCTGTGTTTCTCTTTTTGATTTTGTTATTGTGAGACTGTCGGATAATTTCCTAATGGCTTTTTGTGCTATGAATCTTGAATGTTTCATACAGTATGTTTTATACATTGTGAAGATTTAAGATGTAAGTCTATCCAACGGTTTACCAAGTCCTTATATTGTAATGTGAATAAACCTTGCTATGAGTAACACTAACCTACTTTCCTGACCAGATAGCAAATACTCCAGCATTTTTAAATTGTTTTATATAACCTCTTGAATAGAAAAGGAAGAGAAGAATAATATTTGGTGTTCAGCCTGCTTGCAATAATTGCTAAGGTGAATTAATTTCCTCCAGGATGAGAGTGGGTACTACTCATCAAAATAATAAAGGAATCTATTGGAGGAATTTGGACGTTTATTTTCTGGGATTTTTAGGCAACATGAGTGCTGATGGAATAATTTCAGCAGGCTATTTTTTTTCTTAAGTTCTCATGTTAGAAATGGAACACTGAAGATTTTTCTATCTGGAAAGCTGCGAGTGACAGAAAAAACACTAGGCTATAAGCATAGCACACTGTTACAACCCCTCATGTCTTTTAGAAAATACAAGACCTCTCATTTTTCAGAAATGGAAAAAGAATCACCATCTTGTAAATTCACTGGTGCACGTTATTGCTAACGGTTCCTCAGGCATTATAATAGTTGTTAAAAGATCCTGTGAATTAGTCTCAGGTTTTCTAAGAGGCCCGTATAATAACAGAAGTACAGTCTGCTCCTCCTGCCAGCTTTCCAGTGATGGTTTCCTGGCCTAGAAAGTGGGGACAGGCATATTGATTCTGTCCCCCTATTCAATCCATTATCAAGCCTTTATCAGGATAGCCAGGAAGCCTGCGGTTATCTGATTTCCCATTTTATAAGCCGGTTGGAAAACAGCCACCAAACTTTCCAATTATTAGAAGGTCTTTGTATCCGTGTTTTCCCTTGTGACACTCACATGGCGACATAATCAAAGCCTTCACTTGATTTTTTTTTTTCATGTAATCCTTCAAAACAACGTATTTACACAGGCAATCTGAGTACAAATGCATTCTTATTTGCAGCAACAGCCTGGGGGAATAGTTGCAGGGAAAGGCAGGGTTACACACACACACACACACACACACACACGCATACACATGTGCATGCACAAAACACACACATGTACCTGCGAGCTGCCCAGTATTGTTATTCTTGTACTGTTAATCATTGAGCAATGAGCTAGTCTTTCCCACAGCCTGGTGTCTTAATTACACTACTGGCTATCATAATTACTTTGCCTTTCTTTTACACTTGTTTCATTTTTTTTCTTTGACAAGGCACTTTTCATGACTCGGGGGATTTTCCCACCAACCAACCAAACCAAGGAAACATTTCAAAGCATGCAAAGTTCACAGCCATCGTCTCCTATATGTCAGAAGGTTTTCTTATGGAGCATTTTACACCACAGTCACCTGACAGACAGCTGTACCATTGATGTGGAAGTCTGACTGTGCTGCCTGCTGCTCTTTCTTATGGCAAACGTTTTTTAAACCTTTATTGTCCCCCACGATGAAGTCTGGGTGGGGACTATGGACTGGCCCCGGTTTGTTGGCCCATCCATCAGCCACAGTATCTCAGATGCCACTGATTGGATTTTGATAAAACTTAAGAAAATTATATGTCTCATTGCTCCATTCTGCCGTTTTTCTAATTGCTGTAATTTGGCCAAAGGGGTGCGGCACAGTGTTTTTGTAATTGTTTGTACATCACGCCTGGGACACCAGCGATCGCATTTTCACCTAACTTCGTGCAATGATGCTTCTCATTGCTGTTCCACCATTTTCAAAATTGCACTGATTGGCCTAAGGGAGGGAGGCACCACAGTGTTTAATTGTCTGTACTTCACACACAGTATCTTGGATGCCTCATCCCCTGCCTCCTTCCCTGCCTCCTTCCCTGCCTCCTTCACTGCCGCATATAATCAAGAAAAATGAGGTGACAGATTTTCTACTTATTGCCCAACTATAACTCTGCATCATCTTTGGGGGACGACATGTTTACTGTTTATCCAGAGAAGATTTGCTGCTCACACATGCTGTCACCCACACACTGACACCTGGAGCTGCCTGGTACAAACAGTTACTACTGTAAGTCACTGTGTCGTCCAAATGGAGCTCAGTGTACACTTTGTTTGCATAAGACAAATTATATTACTATAATAGGTAAAGATGCACTCATATTATTTTTGATGTGCTTTTGTTTGTTGATGAGCTTTGCATTTCTGCCTTTTTGATGTTACCAATAGATCCACTGTAACATTCCAACCGAATATAGTGGTGCCCATAGACATTAAGGTTTCATATCATTTACCATATGCTTCAAGGATGTATTTCCATCAAGAGCTCTGTGAGACCGCAATGAAAAATAATCAATGTGCAATCTCACTGTGGTTTCTGTATTATCTTTTATTATCATACCACATCAATATGCCTAAGTGAGGCCATTTTATCTTTTATCATCATACCATGTCAATATTCCTCAGTGAAACCCTACATCAAAATATGTGCGTTGCAATTCTCCATGAGATCATGAATTATGAACTGTTAGAGGCGCCAGCTCGTCGTTTTTTCGGTCGATCTCTCAAATGTGTTTGTGTGCGGTTGCATGTTGTGACGGCTCCCACTCAGACTCTGCTGTGTGCAAAATGAACAGAAAATGAAACGGAGAAGACCGACAATTAAATGCCTTTTTAGAAACACATTTGTTTCAATAAGTAGTGATTAAAAAAAGCAGCAATCGTCCCTCATGCATCATGCCGGTCTCAAAATCAATGGCCCTCATGATACCTGTAATAATGCTGCCACAGTAATGACACGTTTACGGTGTGTTGTCCTCCATTATGTTTCCTGTATATCCCAATTTCTCTGTATGGCATTCATTTACGGCAGTCAAAGAGCCAATCTATTTGACAATCTCTTCATCAAACTACTTTACAGTGGAATATATTTAACTTCAAGCTATAAAAGCCAGAATGGGAACCAGTGTTTTTAAAATAAATTGTAAATAGCTTTCTCTCTTGGTCATTATCACTTACTCTGCTAGGTAATGACGCACTTTGTTTTTTTGGAGGAGGAATGAATTAAGGACAGAAACAGAACCCATGTCATAGCGATGCCGAGACTGACTGACAAAATGAAAATGGCTTTGTGTTCATGTCGTCTTAAACAGTCCTTTCAATGCCAAGGAAGAACTATTCATAATGTGTTTTGCATTCACAGTGGAGCGCACACACAAATCAGTCAGCACCAATAAAAGAGTAGGCTACTGAATTCAGATGTTTTGTAGTGAGTGGGTTGTTGCTCAGTAGTGAGGTCAAAATGACTGTTTCGCTCAACTTTTGTACATTAGTCACTCCCTTATTCAGTGGTTTACAGCATAGTTCATTATTTATTTACTAGTACATTGGCTTCAAATGAATAAATTAGCAACAACTCTACTGTGGAGCGGCGTTACTGGTTTTCAAGGACGTTGGGCTGCAAGGTGGAAGGTTTTTGATGATGAGTATCTATAATTATGGATTATGCAAAACTACTGTGTCTGCTTTTTCTTTGGCATTTTCCAACACGTGAAATCTCTGCGGACACTCACCTCTAGGCAGCTAAAATGAATGACTGGAATGACAAGGAAGGAGTGCAGCGCTGCACATGCAGGGAAATTAGGCTGTCAGGGGAAACTTGAGACAAACAAGGTGGATGATGATGATGATGATGATGGATGATGATGATGATGATGGCCCCATAACTCAGATTGATCCACAGTTTATCCCACAGCAGCATGGGGAAGTCTCACTGGGGAGAAGAACAGGGCAGGAACGATCAAATGAGCCGAGTGCTGCAACTTTCTCACGCTTTAAACAAGCAGCAGTGCAGCAAGACGTTCAGCATGTTAAAGCTTCCCTCTTGGATTAGAAATGCTGTTACAACATTGTAAGATTTGTTCAAGTTCCTCACTGACTTCATATCAGTGCTGTCGTATGAAAACTTTGTACCTCCAATTTTGGTGATTTTCATGTTTTAACTCCTCTCAAAACTCATAGGGATAAACTGAAAAATGCATCATGGTGAATCAGAGAACGTGGCTGTTTTCCTTAGTTCCTAAAAAGTCGACATTTGGGTGATACAAGGTTTTCACCCGACATTTTGCTGAGAACTTGCTCTGTGTTTGTACAACCTACACCACATTGCACCATCGAAACCATATTACTCATCCCCAAAATGTCAAATCATTCTGTGCTGACTGAGCGTCCCATTTCGTTCCATGAAATGCCTTCAAACACTAATCAAAGGCCTTCTGCTGCACACAGATGAGCCGGGATCCCCCACAGTTTACCAATAAGCCCAGCGGGGAGGCGGCCGTCCCGTGTTGAAGCTGGTCGATTTGTTGTTGCTTGACTTTTAAGTCCATCAATCCCTGCGGTCTAGAAAGCAGAAATGAAATAACTAGTTTGTGTGGCGCTACAAAGTTACGAAGTGCTGTAAAATAAAAGCAAAAGATTAAAGTGCTAAGATTCAGCTATTATAAAGAGAAGGCGTGTACTGATGGCTGTATTAAGGCCCACTCATCAGAGCAGAAATACTGTACTATAATACATTGGTAATATAATCATAACAATACAAAGCTCCCACCTTGACAAACACTGTTGGTCTGATCTGGACTACATCATCCACAGATGTGATGTAATCCAGATCAAACCAGCACTGTCCCAGCTGACTTCATTTCATGATGCGAGGGGCTCAACAGCAGCACAACAAAGGAGATGGGTGCTGACTTTAGGAGAGTGACAGTCACAGCACCAAACTCTTAACAGTCATCAAGAGAAGCCCCTACAGGCTGTAAAACTGTACTCATGTCTTCTGGGCGCTGTCCTGGACAACAAACTTTATTGGAACAAGTGTACAGACTGCAAAAGACCAAAGGAGAAGTAGTAGGGCTGCACAATATTGCCAAAAAACTTAATGCTATTATTTTGCTGAATATTGTTGTCTTGATATTAACTGGACAAAGCTATTGCTACATCATTTAATTATTGGTACTTGAAAAAACGTCTTAATTTGATTTGTTGGCCAGGAATTGTGCAACAACTGAATAGTTTAGAAGGCTGTCTGAAGCATTTTCCACAAAAAATAGTCTTGCTTATTAGGTGACATTTTGCTGGGTTCTTTGTAGTGTGGACTGTTAAACTGCTAATCTTGTTTTAAACCTCTTTCAGTAGGTGCTTCTTAACTTACTGTATAATGTTGGTACAGAGACACAACTTCTAGAGGAAAATCATCGACACAGAAGGCAAAGCGACAGGACTGAATAATATATTCAAGGTCAGAGTCCTGGGGCATCAGATGTTGATCCAAATCATCCTGTTCTGTGATTTCTGAGCTCGTCCTACTTGGCCACAGCTTCCAGACTTCACCTCACAAGAAAAACAGACCCAGATAATTTCTCATTCCCCATGTCACATCTCCTTTTGAATAAACAGTGAAAATCTTCAAAAAATCTGGAGTCATTTTTAGGGTCATTTGTATCTTGCTGAGTTGAGTCATATTGTCTTGTGTGGCCCTCATTGTGATAATTAGTCTGCATTTCAGATCTTTCTGACACATTTCTGACTTTCTGATGCTGCAAAGCACAGGAGCAATAAAGAAAGCAAGGTTAAAAATAAAGTTAAGTAAAATAATGTGCGGTAAGGTAATGTAAGGTAATGTAAGGCAAGGTTAAGGTAAGGTAAAGATAAAGATTTAAAAAAAAAAAGTAGAAAAAGAAACTATGATATCTTTCATTCAGTTTCAAGCAAGAAAGTAAACATTCAGGGATAATTAGAGCTATGGTAGGAAAGCTGGAGTGTGGATTTAATGGTTTAGAGTGGTTTAGTTATTGGTTTTAGGGTCAAACATACATTTACTATCTTATGACTGTTAGTGGTTCAACACCATGATCCAGTGACATCACATTTAGCCATCAGGCCTTTACATGGGAGAGACAAGACAGACGAAGGTGCAAAGCAAAAAAAAAAATCAAGTATGTGCTTTCAGGTAATGATTGTTTTCATAATTAAATTATCAAGCTGCAGCGAGTGTTCGTCTTTGGCGGGACAGGCAGCCGTCGTCGATCGCTGCTAACAGATCGAGGACGGTTCCCATTTGACTCGTCACGTGACGCACATCCAAACAAAGCTCACTACACTACACTACAGCTCCCTCCATGTGTCACAGAGAGAGCGAGGTCAGAAACGGAGAGCGTCCCTTTCCGTTCACCTTTTTTCTGAATCCTCCAACAGAAATGACTTCAAAGAGGAGGCAGGCTGTTCCAAAATATCCCTCCACACCAGCAGTTTCAACACTTCAAATATGTTGCTCTCATGGGCTGAAACGGTCCAATCAATATTTCTCTACATGAACTGTCTCTCCTAAAGCTAAAAACCAGCGAACCGAAACTTTTAATTTGTAATGTCATACAAAGGTACTGCCTGGAGCGGCTCGATGGATAATAAATGAGAGATTGAATTCGCTGGCTCATGCAATATTTGCTGGGATGATTGCATCCATATGCGCTTTATGGTTATGGTGGTGCTGCCAATACAGAAACTTTACCCCCCGGAAAATCTTCCACTAACACCTTTTTCGATGAGTTCTACTTATTTGATGGGTGGAAGGTGTGGTGGGAGTGTGTAGGAGGGTCATAACTATTCTTTCTTGTCTCTAGTTATGGGAGATAAAAGTGAAAGCCACCCAATTTAGACCAAAACAGCAGTAGTAAAAGTTGCGGTTGAGTGGTATAAAGTTTAGCCAGCCTGTGAAAAGGTTTAATCAAAGGCCCAGCCGTTAGAAACGACCGACTATAGGCAGACCAAAAATGTGCCCATTCATAAGTTGAGCCAGTAAAAAAAAAGAAAAAAAAGTTTCACTTTCACCTCAGCAGCATCTTTGAATATTGAAGGGCTCATCACTTCCAGAGACACTCATCAGGAAGAAAAACACTCTCATCAGGGTTTGGCAAAGAGTGCATTAAGGGAGCTAGTGTACCATCACTGATGGACCCACTGATTCTGTATTACTGTTTGGTGTGTGTGTGTGTGTGTGTGTGTGTGTGTGCGTGCCTTCAGTCTCTGCAGTAATAGGCAGCCAAGGCCGTGTTGTGGAGATGATGCTGTTTGAGTCCTTAAATGTCCTTAAACCATGTTGAACCTCTGGAATATCTGAATCTTATTTCAACTTTAATGCAATTTAGTGAATTCAAATAGAGCATTTAAAGAACACGCCTGTGTGTGTGTGTGTGTATGAGATGATTTGAAAATGAAAGAAAAACTAGTGTGTAAACAAACAACCAAACAAACAAAAGATGAAACGTGAGAGCATCAGCCAATAGAACGGTTGCAGCCTAAAGAGAACAGAGGCTACATAGAAAACAACAAGATTAAGGCGTTTCTTCTTGAGATGCCTTGTGGGCACCGACTGCAGGAGCCTCTTTGTGTGGGACATTAGGGGTCATAATTGAGTTGTGCTGAACAAGGCCAATGACCAGGACCCAATGACCAGAGCAAAAAGGTCAGTGGCCAGAGTTTATTGGGTTGCCGTTTGGAAATGCTACCGAACCCTGGAGGCTTTGACCATTTGCAGCAAATCACCTCCGACAGATAGGCCCATCAGCTGCTATTTGTGGAAGCATAACATTTACTTAGACCCCATGAGGTTGTAGGGTGAAGCGCCAGCGCGTGGGTTAAGAGACCATTGTTCAACACTTAGTAAAGCCAATCGCAACACTTGACATTACATGCTTGTGAGACTATAAGAGCCGTTTCAAAACTGGAAACGACAATTATTAGGCTTTATTATTAGGCACAGGGACACAGGCTTCCCTTTATGAACAACGCAAAGTTCAACATTAATGTTCTGTAACATACAGTACAGTATGAACTGACATTCATGTCTCTTTCACATTTACATTTCACCCGACTAATATCGGTGTCCTTCATGCTCTCCATTGCTCGTCCAGATACCTCTTGAAGTAACAAGTGCTGCCATAATCCAATCTATTCCTATGAACTCAATAGAATAAGAATTGATTGAAGCAAGAGGAAAAGCGTGACGTGAATATCAATTTCATGTTGTGTCAAGAATCAGTGGGAAATACTGTAGTTTGTAGAGCAGCAAAGTCAATAGTTCTGTAATACACGTTAGTTAATTGTGTTAACCTTCTAGGTCAATATGGTGGATTCAGAAGTGGAAATGATCTAGTAGCAGGTATTATTATTGCAGTAATATGTGTTTAGAGTAACACTACTTTTCTGAGTACTTTAAAGAAGTCTCTAGTTAAGTATTTATTATTTTTATCCTTGCCAGAAGGGTGAGTATCTACATGTGCTGATGTCGCTGTAGGATTTTCATTAGGTCTTTGTTCAGCTGCTTATGTCTGGAAAGCCTGTGGTAATAACCTTTGTAGGGCAGCTGATGGCCTGTGTGTTATTGCTCCTGCTGCAGCTATTTTTCAGCGCAATTGCATTGGAAGATTTGTTTTTCCATTTCACATTTCTCTGCAATTCAGATTGCTTGTGCTTGTGGAACACGTACACATATTTCAAGTTCCCTGGTTTCCTGGTAAAGTGAGTTTATTGGTAAAGTGAGTGTCATTACAACATCACATTGTTTGATTCAGGTTTTGCATACTATTTTTTGCACTTCTTCATTGTAAGTGGGTTTAATCCTTTGTTGACAATGTAACGTTGCCATAGTAGGGCAGGCTAAAAGTGTATGTTAGCAGAAATATATGTTAAGTTGTGGTAGTTGTAGAGATTTGATTTTAGTTTTCTTGATTTCTTTGTAAGTGTTTAGCTTCGTTACCGTCAGCTGTAGCCAGTCACCACTGCAGGCTCTCTTGGCTTTGTAGAATTCTAGATGGCTTGTTTGCCAAGATGCTCACAACTGGCAAACATGTATCTAGTTTTAGGCTAGTTTTCACTTGAAAGCTTTATGTTTAGCTGTGAGAGTAGTGAGGACAATGAGATCTGGCATTTACAATAAAACAGCCTTCTGTTCAAGTTCTGCATTTTACTGATGTTATAGCTTTGTTAATATGAGATACAGAGGAACCATACAATTTTTTTCAAGGACCACAACACAGCAGTTAATTGGCATTGCAGGGGTAGGATTGTGAAACATGAACAAAAATATTTGAGAATTTTACTAACCTACTCTTTCAGTCAACTATCTAGATTAGTGCTGTCACCCTAACTTTAAATTTGATCTTCAATCAAGTGTTTCAGTTCTCGTTCCCCCTCTGCATCGATTTGAGGGGATTGTTCCTACCCTCGTCTGCCCAGGTGACCTGACATGGACTGCGCTTGTGAAGGTATACAGAGATTTGAGATATGTTTGCTGGGTCACCTGTTTGACCTGAGGACCGGCCTGTGGCCCAAAACATTGCATCCAGGTGCCTTTTACCCTCGTCCCGTCAAAACACCCTCTATTCTGTTTTAATGAGCCTGTAAACAAAAAAACAGGGTAACTGCAGGGTGGAAGTAGAAGGTCAAGTTATGGTCATTTGACATTAGACACAACTGGCAGCGCTGCACAGCTGACTCACCGGGGCACGGGATGTACTTTTATCTGAGCAAACAGTACTGTATTTAATGTTCTTCTTTAAGAATTATTAATGCACTATGTGGCAGAAATTTCCTGCCTGGCCTCCCAGTGCTGTTGCCTGAAAACGTGCAGATAAGCCGTTCTCTCTGTTCCTGAATAATTAATGGCATTTGGCCGTTATTTCTTCTAAGTCATTTGAAAGGAGCAGCAAGATCAATGATGAGCCACCAAAAAACTGAGGGGAAAAAAATGACCTCGCATGAATACTTAAACAGATTGAGTTGTTTGAATTTGTTTTCTGACAAGCAGAATAAGATGGACAAAGCAGAGCAGAGAGTTTAATTTGCAAGAACTGATTACTTATTCAGTAGATGTAATTTTCTCAGAGGCGGAGAACGAGATTTCAGATATTAAACAAGTACAATGAGCAGAACTGATGGGCTCTTGATTTTCTTACACTCTGTACAACCTTTGCTATTTCAACCCCGGCTGGTAAAAGTGGATTTGAACACAGCGGCTCGTACAGTCAGGTGCGTTAGAAGTTGGTTTGTGTGTAGATAATGAATCAGCAAAAGCTTACAGTGCCTTTCTTGATGCAGTGACATTGTGGATTGATGGCAGTTCTGAATTAGACAGATCTCTGACCTATTTCACTGTTGTCAGGCAGACTGGGAGAGATCAGAAGATATGCTTTGTTATGCTGATATGCTTTGACATGAGAACTGATATGCTTATGTACTCTCTCAATGCCTGTTATTTAATTATTTATTTGTTGATATTATCTATTTATATTATTGTATTCATTTATATGCTATTCATTTTTTACCATTTTACAGATATGTGACAGAGACAGCCATATACTGTATGTGTTATTTCCTGGCTATTACTGAGTAAATGAGTTTACAAGGAACACTTCCCTGCACCATAAGGTTTTGTTCCAGGTCAGTGAAGTTACATCCATGTGGCCAGTGGTTGTGCGACAAGTCAATCAGAATCTGGTAGACTACACATCACCATCTTGAAAATTTCTGCGTAGGAGCGGTACCCAAGTAATCACCCTGTGTGTTTTCAGTTAAAACCATTAAGCCTGGTCTGTAGCACACAGTGAAAAGACCTATTTCTCCGGAGTTCCCTAATCCTTTCCTGTATAGATTTTTAAGTGCAGATGCATCTGTCTGGTTGGACCTGAACCTCTGCTGTGAGAGTCGGCCGTCATTGGTCCCGTGGCCCGGCGGCCCGGCGGCCCCGTGGCCCGGTCTGTGGAGCTCACTGCTTGAGTCAATTCACTCCAAATAGAGGCTTCGCATTTTGCGTCACAAATCTCCTAGCAACCACGGCTGGTGCCATCATGGAGGTCCATTAGAAAATTGGCAAACAATGAATAAATATATAACAACTGGGCAAGAAAAGGAGAGAAAACCTGAAAAATATTGTGTTGTGGCTGTAGGTCCCATTTAGTAGTGTTATAACCAGGGTTGGCAGTAACGTGTTACAAAGTAATGCATTACTGTAATCACATTACTTTTTTCTGTAATAAAGTAAGGAATTACTGTTCAAATTTCAGTTAATTCAGAGAAATGAACCATGTCTATTCCGTACTGTTGAGACAGCCAAGTTGTATGTTTTGAAATGTACAGTATTGTTGCCCAAGAGCTGAGGACCTCCAATATGGCCGCCAGAGGGTGTGTTACATCACTTGAAAGCGCTCAATAGCCTATAAGGTTAACTGTCCCCTATGTTTTGATAACAAGTGATGAATTGGAATTCAATTCATAGATCAATCTACATTAAAATGGTCTATCATAGCATGTGTGTTCAATGAAAACAAACGCGTCATTAATTGTAAGCCTGCTTTATACAGTATGGTACCTAACGGGTTTACATGTATACCACTGTACATGGAGAAAAGTCCCATATGTGATCTACCTCGGGCAAAACTGAACACGCACATCAAAGCAGTAGTTGTTAGCCGTTATAAATAATATTACAAGAAAAAGTAGTGCCTTAGAAAATAGGCATTGTCCTTGAACTCTTTTCACAGATCTGTACAAACATTATGTCTTCACATGTATATTTCATAACAATCCACAACATCTAAATGGAAAGAAACGTATTTACAGATATAAAAAAAATAAACTGTAATCCAAATACAAAGGTGGTTAGCATGAGGTTATTACTGTATTTCAGAGTACGAGACAAAAGCAATATACTACTAGACTAAGATGAGAGTTGCATCACAAATAACATCACAAATCAAATAATGATTTTTTTTAACGGTATAAGTAAAAATCCCTATGTGCACACACACAGAAAGGAAGAAGAATAAAACGGATGTGTGATTTCAGACACTCCAATGGCTTCATAAAAAAAGATTTGTGAATCTTCAATCCTCTAAACACAATTTTGAATAATGAAGGGCCAAAAGTGCCAGACAGATTTGTCGTCGCTGGGTAATTAAAAATCCAGTGAATTTCACCGTCTTCTGTGCTTTGCATTATTTATGAGGAGTTTCCCACAGTAAAACCCACAGTGATTCCATATAAACTGTAAAGCAGAGAGACAATAAGAGCATTGAGATTCTGTTCATACGGTCAGTACTAATCCATTAGTTACACCCAGGCGAACAAAAGTCAGCATGCACAATGTGGAAGAATTATGCACTCAGGCATCAGAACCATTAAGGGCATAATCTTGCTTTTACAATTGTATCATACAACCAGCAGACTCAAATCTGCCACAAAAAGCTTGTCATTTGCTTTAATTTTACAACCTGATGCACTAAAGTTACAGCATTGTGAGTAAGACTGGATGGAAAGTTTTTCTCCCTCCAAACTCTGAAAAGACTTTCATGCAGCTACATGTGGAATTACTGATATGGTAATCACTAAGGAATAAATGAGGATGAAAAATGAGGATGAAAAACTCAACTCTATCCCCTCTCTCTCCTCCATCATCACCCCCGCTTCATTCTCCCAAACGAGTTCAAAAAAAGCATATTGCATCTTATTAGGGATGGCCTGGGCGAGCTGTGAAATGCCTCTGCTCCGGGGCTTTGTGGGGGTCAGTGACTCGGCTCAGGACTGGCACATCTTCCTCCGAGTCCGCCTGAGGCCGCAGCGCTGACATAATGCCATTTAATGAGACGCCTGACTCCACAAAGAGAAACCCAGATTGAAACGCTCCTCCTGATCCTGCGCCAAACCTTTTTTTTTTTTTAACGAGGGTTCGTTTTCATGTCGCTTTTTGATTACAGAACTGAGTCTCAGTCTGTGAAAATTCAACACTGGGGCAGATGACATTTTCTGGCAACTGACTGTGTAGCGTGGCTGCAGTAATTTCTGCAAAAATTTGCGGTGGAACAATTGATTTACAGAAGTCAAGTCCCACAAGCGGTCTCGAAGGACTTTTCAGGAACAGTGGCAGCTGAAAAAGCCCCAGGAGAGCCGTGTTTCTGGCAGATTTTACAGTTTGTGTCGTAGTCTGGTGTGGGCCAGGAGAAGTCCTGCTGGGACGGACAGCTCAGTGATGAAGAAGTCACTGTGGCACTCCCTTTCTCCTCAGCTCCAGAGTGTGCAGGCCTTCCTCCCGACCCAGAGCATGCTGTGTGCCAACTTTGTGGGCCGTCTCTGTGGCGGTGATATCAATCTGGGCGTACTTGGTGGAGCTCTTCCCTGTCGAGACACAACACAGATCCTCCATTAACCGGGTCAATTTGGCGATTAACATTTTTTTCCAAATCTTGAGACACGTCATAAAAATAATTTAGTGCTCAAACTGAGTGAGTTCTATGGCCGTAGACTTATGCTGTCATTTAAAAAAAACCCTCCAAGCTCGCTCTCTGTAATTTTGTACTCAGCCTCTGATAGCTGCTTTTGCTGGCAATTATGTCAGTCTCAAAGCCACTCAAAAGCCCAACATGGGCACATGTCAAGAATGCCTTGTGTAAGGTATGTGGAGCAAAGTTGTCATGCAATGGCCCCACAAAAACGATGCTGAATCATCTCAAAAAGCATCCAGAATATTTGATGAAGACAGACCCAGCCAAAGTAGCATGACAACATTTGTGCTCGTTCCTCTGAAGTGTGACAGAGTTCAAACTGAGAGGATCTCTGCCCTGAATGGCAACATGATTGCTCAATATATGCAAGTGATTTGTACCACAGAAAGCAGAAAGTTATGTAAGTGATTCCTTTTGTCCATAATCTGCTTTAGCCTTTGTCATTTTCAGCACGCACTGAATAGTCGTCCATGAGTTGTGCACATTGCTACCATTAAACACTACGGTTTCTCATCCTGCCTTGTGTGAAAATCAAACAAACAAGATGTCAAGGTTTAATCGCAGCAGGAGAATGACCGCACTTGTGCAACACTGAAATGCATGTCACTACATTATTGTCTGTGAGCTGTGAAGACGTGATGAGATTCAGCATCAGGAACCGCTTGAGTTATGTATTCTCCAGTCTCATAAAGTGTAGGAAACCAACACCACCTCCTCACAACGCACGCACACACCCTGGAGGATGATCCCATTACAGCCAGTGAATTCACAGCTGTGATGTGAATGCCCTGTGACTCCCTTTCAGCGACAAAGATGGGACACCCCTCCTCCCGGGTGACAGATTAATGATGGCGCATGCCGGGATGTTGCTGACATTAGATATTAACCTCTCTCATGTCAAAGTTAGAGCGGTCCTCATATTCCTGAGGGTAATAACGCTAATAGCCGACTTCTCTGGCAATTACACCCCACTATTGCGTCTCTGATGACAAGGACTCAGCCGTCTTTTAGTGGGACAAGAGCAAATCAGCTCAATCGTTTAGGAACAATTATCTTAACTCTGACTAAGTAAAATAGAATTACAGAGCAATCATGTATCTCCAGCCTCTTTTCATCCTGGCTTGATATTGATACCCTACTTTAGTTCAGGTCAGTTTCACTCCTCTCTCTCTCTTTACAGCGTATGAACAGAACATTTAACACTTAAAAGGTTGCTTCTCCTTCTCTATGCTGTATACAGATAGTATATAAACTATAAAACAACACAATCGGGAAAGCCCTGTGCATTTTGAGTATGAAAAAAGACAAGAGCACATGGGGCACAGTTGGGGTGATTTCACTTTGGTTTCAATCATTTCAAAATTCAAAACCTGGAAATAGTTTGGGTGTTTACATCCAGTAAAGTTTTTAAAGACAACATAGTTTCACTCACACCAATCATGCATAACCCCCAGTATGATCTAGTAGCCTACTGGTTTGTTACCAATAATAAATCACATTTTTAATAGAGTAGTTAATTGTTTTGCATGACTATTTCTGCCAGATATTCAGTAGTAGTCGTAGTAGTAGTAGTAGTAGTAGTAGTAGACAACAGCTGCCTATACCAGTAAACTATCATTTTAGGTGTAACGGCTACTGTGGACTGCCAAAAGAAATAATGACCAGTCTCTAATAAAGGCCTGTCTTTTGTTGAGGTAAATCAAGGCCCGGACCTTTATTGGAAGTTCTACAGTAGGCATAGTGATCAAGAGCAGATCACTGGGGCTTTAGAGGCAAACTGGTCCGATATCAGCACTTCTTATTTCAGAGATTGTTTCCACAGACGGGCTCGGACGTGTCCTTACTCTGTGCTGGGAGATGCGTGACGGTCCCTCGGATGCCGGACCCCGGCTCCTGCAGCTCCAGCTCCATGTAGTTGAGCTGCTTCTTGGACGTGGGACTAATGGGGATATTCACGTAGGTCACACCTTCACCCCGAGGCCTGTCAGGAACTGGCACCTCTGGTGGGAACACAAACACTGGCCCTGCCAAGGCAGCAGTAACACCATGTTAATTAAGCTCAGGGGGACAGTTGATGTCCATCATAAGTTTGAGGGCGAGGTTTCTTCATCTGCCACATGGATAGAATACCTTGTAAAGGGGCATTAAGTTGTAATTATTGAGCCGCTGGTATTGATCTTGATCTACAACACTATCAATCCCCTGCAAATATATTATGGGTATTTTGTGCTATGGGGCAGTAAAAATCTTACTTATTGCCCTTTAAACTGTGTGCAGAGTTCACTGTATGGATCCAGTGCCTCAAACATATTTTTTTACTGTAAATCTGATTCACTGAAAACATTTTCCTACCTGGAAAACATCAGGAAAAACCTAGCAAACAAACTCCAAATAAGCTGATGCATTTTCCCAACATTTGCAACAAGGATAGTGCAACAAAATGCGTCTCAAACATAGCTGCAATGCAACGGCACATCAGTGACAGATTAAAATGAGTAAACATCTGTTGAAAGCATATGCATTTGTGCGAGAACAGATGCTGGGGGGTATTACATTAGGGACGATAACAGGTAATGCTTCAAGAATCTAGGCAATTGATCAAATGGTGCAGTCAGCGGAGAAGGTGTGAACTGAAACTAGAAAGAAACGTCAGCTCAAGCCGTTCTAACAGAAGAGCCTTTCCTGTCAAACACGCAAATTACATCCACGGCGCTGCCTAAAGTGCTTTGACCAGGTGATTTATCCTCGTTCCTAGATGGTGTCCAGTGACAACAGGAAGGCCCCAAAGAGCTTTACCTGTCATAAACCTAAAAGCTACCGAGGGTAAAGAAGCAAAGAGACAAATTCATTGCTGGCTGGGTGAGTGCCGTTGACCCCCATGTCTTATTTATACAGTGTGGCGAAACCTGGATAAAATATGTGCATATCTCAGCCACATGACATGTAACCTTCAACAGTTTTTTAAACCTTTATCTGCAATGCCAGCAAAGATAGCTACAACCTTCAAAAAACACAGAGGCAAAATACACTTAGGATATCTGAGGAATTTGCATAATTTGAATATTTTTTTGTTCTCCCCTGTGAGTAGAGATGGATGAAAAGCAAGATATACTTTGTCTCAGATTACAAACAGTCCTACAACAAATGGATGGATGAAAACAGACTTCGAAATACTGAAGTCTGTTTTGCAGGGTCAAAGTTTGAGTACAGGCAAAGACCAAAGACTGTTTATAACTGAGGCTTTCAAATGTTATCGTCTCAAAGAGTTGCCAGCCAGCATGGTGGGTGACCCTTATTGATTTATCCAGATTTTACCGGCATTTGGTGCTTGGTGGGAGTCTTACTGTCCATACAGCGACTCCTTAGTGTTTGTACCGTAAAAACTTGGTTCTGGTGCCATTTTTACTGAAGGTTAAAGAGCGCATGGTGTAACTCCCCTAAGCATAAATAAATACATAAAGTATAAATACACGTGTATTTTGTGCCTGTGAATATCTGCTTTAACAACTGCTGTTTGAAGATTAAACAGAATATCTAGATTTTAAACCTGGATCTGCTGTCGTGCTTCAGACTTCCCCAGCGGCAGTAAAAAATCAAGACAACAAGAAGCGCTTCCATACGCCGTTCATCTTTCTAGGTCAGTTTAGTGCACACAGCTGAGGGCCGTCTCAACTAGAAACAAACACATTGTAATGAGGCTCTCTCTAGAAGAGATTCATCATGATAGGCATCTATTGGTAAACATAGAGGAATATAAATAAAACAGAAATCTTTTCTAGAAGATATAAGACCATTTTAGATTTCGTAGTGACATTTTTGATTGACTATACATCTTTAATCCCTGGCATGGTTTCATATATCTCTGTATTGCTACAGATAATTACAGTATCATGTAGATATAGCACTGTGAATAATATGCAGAACCTGGGTGATACATAACATTTGGGGACAAAATATTTTCACCTGCTATTGACTCATTCTTCCTAAGTGGCACCAGTAGCCATTACCCGCTGCTCAGAAGCATCAAGCCCAAGGGACGCTCACACAATCACTGAGAAGCCATTAGACACCGGCAGACTCTCAGTGGGCGCAGCCTCTGGCAGCGTCTGAGAGGCTTGATACCTAATTGATCAGACACCAAGCAGCCCTCGCAGTAGTGCGGTGTTTTGTAATGGCTGCTATTACGGCAGTGGGTCTGCCCGCAGCTCTGAGGCCGGGGAGCGTTTTAGTCATCGCTATACTGTGAGCCCGGCTGGGGGGGGGGGGCAATGCACTCTGTGAAACCTCGAGGGGAGATGTTAGAGGTAATACCTGGCCAAGCTTAGTGACCTGGACTCGGGAATGTCAACTGGTTTTGGCAGAAAAACACAAGTCTGATGGCAGCGGCGTCTCCAGGGAGCGGCATGTTCAAGTCGGATTTCTACCTCCCAGATATTATTCCGGCAGGCTGACATTAAGCTGTATTATGGAGGTGAAAACATGCCGGACTGAACCCAAGGGAGCAGTCATTGTGCTCAAGTTATGAACACATCTGAGACGCATCTAAGAGGGCAATAGGTTGAGATTTGGGAAATGCGTGTTTGAAAAGTGTGAGCAAGTAAGCTGTTACAGGAGTGGATACCTTGGCCCATGACCTAAGACCTGTAGATGGGCTAAGGCAGTGGCTCTCAACATGGGGGTCATGAGATAATTTTGGAGGATTGTGAGATGATTTATGGGATAAGAAAAGTAATCATAGAATAGATAATAGAATCATAGAAATCGCTTCATTTTAAGGGGTCACAAGCCAAAATGGTTGAGAACCACTGGCACAATTTAATGTCAACAGTCCTAGCACACATTTCTGCATCATTTTGTGAAATCAAGACCTAAAGCCGTTTTAATATGAATTAAACTTCAGACAGTGGACTTGGCCTCCTGCACGTCTGCCGCTGTAGGACGATGGGAACGATGACATGGGAACCGAGGCCATGTGTGTAGCTAAATGAAAATGACTGATGGGTTTGGTGCCACACTGTGACAGCCGCTGGGACTTTCTACAGCAGGTGTGCATTAGACTGAGGGCATGTTTCACGGTGCGGGACGCCTAAGTGGCCAAACCTCCCCTGACAACTGTCCTCTCACCTCACATCAGGGCAGGTATCCTGTCGCACATCACTGCACTCTCTGTTTGCCTATCTGTGTGTGTGTGTGTGCGTGTGTGTTTTCTCTCGACACAATCGGTTCTTATGTAACTCAAGTTTATGGAGTTACATAAAATGCAGCTGCAGAAATGTTCTATACATGCAGTGAGCCTAATATAGGTGATGATGAGGAGAGGTCTCTGAACTCAAGCCCGTTTTCTAAATTACATTAGCAGCAACAAAGCATTCTGTGACTCATATGTGCTTTACAGGTTTGTATGTGATTCAGTTCTGCCAATAACAACACATAAATTAACATGTTTTCAGCCGATCCCTTTCTTTCGCGTGACACAATGAAACACTAGTGGATTTGAATACATCAGATGTTACGTCATTCACTATGTTGTACTGCAGGTGCTATGTAGAGGTAAACAGCTTCACAGTCCGTTAGCACTAAAGTCAGATAAACACTTCATGTGGCGGCCGTCTGTTTCTTGGCCTTTATGCCTAGTGCCAGTCTGCTATTTCAGACACTGAATGAGCCTCATTTCATTTTATTTATTCACTTCATTTCACCCACACCAAGCAACAGGTGATGCCGTTATGTTGATTCAGGCTGCTGACTCATCAAAATAATTCACTTTCCAGAGAGCGTGTCCTGGGCGTTGTAAGGAGTAAGGAGGCACAGCTGAAGTTGTTCAAAGCACTTAACAAAATATCAAACGGTCCATTGAGAAAAATGATGGAATCCATTAGTTCACCCAGAGGCCAACTTTCTGTGTGTGTTTGACCGGCTTGGCAGCACTAGAGAACTCATACCGAAAACCACTTGGTTGTCTTGATTGCTCGGCTCCCTTCAAACTCTGTGTATTAGTGAATGCACTCACCTTCAGTCTCATGGAGGAGCCTCTGGTGACCACAGCTGCCCATTAGCTCATACTTGCTTTTCTCTTCTGTCTGCAAGATATACAGTAAGTACTGTTGATTACAATCTGCAGTGAGTGACTATACCCAATGCAGAAGTTCATTACATAAGATTACAGATGTGTGATGATGACTTTTTTTTCCAGCAACAGCTCACTGGACACGTCAGCACTATTTTCAGACAGAGGCTGATATTTGGGGTTTACTGAAAGCTCAGAGCCTTGTCTTGTCTTACTTCAGTGGAAACATTGTCTGCACTGCCTCATCATTATGGAGGCTTACCCATGCCTTTCAAATTGTGCCCCATGATCCCTGATTACAGACCGGCACTATAAGCACAGCTATTGGTGGAGGAGTGTATCCGTACTGCTCTCAGTCTCATAACACTCACTAAGAGCTAGGAGCAGGGACCAGGAAGACGTCAATGCTTGCTATGCATGCCAAACAGAGGGATAAATCTACATGGGACCAGAACCGTGAACCAGAACTATGAGCGTAACACATAAAAGCTGATATCTGTAATGAATATCAACTGAACTGACAAGTAGTCTTAACTATTTTACTCCTTTTCATGTGATTGAGGTGGTTCAAAAACATTTGCAACCCCTTCGACCCTTGATTTCTCAATAGCATCAATTCTCAATATTCATGTCCCATATCGGAGCACTCCACAGGTCCCATGAATTCGTTGACTTTTGAAAGCGTCCGCCATTATGATCCTGCCTGACTCCTCTTTGCTTACGACTCCTAGATGAAGAGTTCCTGAAAGTATAAGCTCTTACACAATCCATTCAGCGCTGCAGCTGTGAACGGCTGCCTTGGAGCAGAATGAGTCTCATCACACTCCCACATATAACTCAAAAATATAACATTATTGGGGTGTACTGTACTTATGCCGAGGGACTAGACTTTAAGGAATGTATGTACCGTGATGCTGTGACTTCAGCTCATCACACAGCATGTGAACATCACACACACACATTACTGACATTCACAACTGCTTATTCCAATCCGCTCATGTTTAAAGTCACTGAACAAGAAGTTATCAGAACTAAGAAATGCTGAGCGAACAACTGATTTTACATTGTTGTATTACAGATATTACGCTTACGGCTGTTGCATGCGAGCTGCTTGCAAAAACTATATGAGCTGTTATTAATATTAAGTCTTCATAATCCCTATAAATAGGAATTCCCAAGCTATCACAGGTTTTCCATAATTGTTTCAGCTCAACTCAGACCCCAAAGTGTTGTACAGTCAAAATGTGTGAGCACTTGATAGTGTAAAGCGGATTAGAGTATTTTTTTTGGATTGGCCTACCTCAGAGTTCTTCTCCGCCGCCCGGCTCTCCATGATCTCATAAGCAGGATCAACTTTGCGTCTTTCCTCTTTACTATTTGGCCTTTTGTCTGGTGGTAAAGCAAAATACAGTGTGCTTTAGATATAGGAAATAAAGCTCTAATAAACTCTTATTTCTGTGCCAGCAGCCAGTGAAGAAAATGCTTTTATTTTAATCCATTCAGTGAACCAAAGAAGCCAAAGTGTCTCTTGGTATAAATGCATGAATCCCTGCAGATCCAAGGAAGGGAACAATTGAGTAAATGACAGGGACAGATTCATCACAATACCACAAAATATTACAGAATTGGAAATAGCATCACTTTGCTGTCTGGTGCTTGGTGGGGATAAGCTGCTGTATTAATCATGGATAATGGCACAAGGGATAGTTACATCACTTCTTGTGTATTGATAAAGAGGTAGAAGACACAGCAGACAGTTTAGTGGCCATCATGTCATTTCCAGTGTAAATGTAAAACCCAATCTAAACACTGAAACTGAAAAAAAGGGTTTCTCTGTTATCACTGATACTCAGTTAAATAATGTAGAGATCCTGTATATCATTTCTACTTTGATTTCATGAATTCCCTGTACTTTTCCCAACCCTAAAAAAGCTCACTTGCACAAACACAAGAAACAGAACAAAAGAGGAAACATCACAGATTGCAGAGAGAAAAATAGTGAAAAAAAGAGAATAAAATGGTTCAAGAAACAAAAGAATCCACTAAGTAAGTCCTTTTTTTATCGACGTCAAAGAGAAGAAGAGGACAGAAACAAAGAGATGATCCATTTCAAAGGATGCAGAGTTGAAAGGAGAGGAAAACACCAAAGGCCATGCAGAGGCTTTGTTTGTTATCAGTGAGTTCAGTTGAAGAGGAGGTTTGGCGAAGAGGCCTCTTACCTTCACCGGTCACCGTATGACCGTTCATGTCTTCGTATTCACACTTCCCATCCACGGCCCGTGATCCATGAGTGTGAACTTGATAGTGCGGCTCCTCATTAGCAGCCGCTTCTTCTTCTACACTTCTCTTCAGGCGCGGCCCAGAAGGCACGGCGCAGCTCCTCTCGCCGATGTGTAAAGTGGAACTGTTGCTGCTGCGGTGGGTTTGTGCAGGCGTGACCCGTGGGGGCGGGTGGCAGCGCTCCCCTCTACACTTCAAACAGTTTTCGTAAATGACAGATCTGTTGTCTCGCCGTGGGTTTGGATCGTGTGATGGAAGGCAGGTACCAGCTGGTGTGGATCTGAGTTCACTTCCAAATGCGGAGCTCATCGACTCATACAGGTTCAGTCTGTTCGTCTTTGCCTCCGGCTCCCTGTCTGCGCTCGGATAGCCTAAGAGATCAGCTAAGAGGCTGGCTAATTTTTCTCTTCCTTTCTTTGGCAGAGGCGTCTCCTCGTTCTTCTTCACCGTTGGCTTCTCTGAGCTATGGCTGCTTTCTGGGCCAGGAGAGGCATCGGTCTCCATAATTTTCTTTACTGCAAACATCTTATTGTATTCACTGGAGGTGACGGGTCTGCATGGCGACTTGTCAACGCTTTGATCTGCTGGATTGAAAATGTGATGTTCTGGAGGCAAAACTCTCGATCATACGTTGGGTTCTGCCCTACAGTCTAACTGCACATCTCTCTTGGATATTACACACTATCAAATCTGCAAAATGTGTCTGCTGTAGCAAATCGTCATGCATGAAATCGGTTCATGCTTGCAAGAATAAATGCGTGCAGTGTGCATAATCCACAATTCTGTTGATTAGACTTACCTGGTATGGCAGGTATCACTGAGCCACTAGCAGGGCTGTATGGTGTCCCCTGTGAGAGGATAAACAAAAGAAATGTATTGATTATTTATGCAAACAGACTTAATTGGATGATTTGTACTATAAATAACAGTAATAATAAACAGCCTCATGGCCAGACACTTGAATGTTTTTTTTTTTTAATTCTGGGAGTTTTAAAAGCTCCCCACAGTGGAGGGCTTGGTTTCTTTATATATTTTCAAATTTTCTTAATTTATTTTTTAATGCTGTGAATGTCAAATTCACTGGCAGATGATTGCCTGCATCACACAAGACATATCGCTCTGTTCCGCTTTGCTTTTGCATGTAGGTTTATCCCCCATACACACCTTCTGTCTAACCAGCCAGATCTGAACCTGTTTGGGACCGATGACATCACTGTCACATACTACATTAATGGGGTTAATTATGATAAAACACAGATTTTACGTATTGATATACTGTATAGATTAAGCGATTCCAAAGGACATATATGTTTTTGACTGAAGTCGTCCTTTAAATGTGAACAATAAACACTTGGATTCTGCTGCTGAGACTGATAAATGCCCTCCTACACGCTTCATGCCTGCTCCACCAGCTTCTGGCCAGTAATAATTCTCATGTTTAATTTAATGTTCTAAGGAGAGGAGTGAGACAGAGCAATAAAGAGCAATAAAGGTGCATAAACTTGCATTCATTCATTCATTCATAAATGCACTACCAGTAGGTGGAGCTCTATGTTTAGAATATTCAATGAAGTGACATGAAGTGATATTAAATGAGCTCCAATAAACCTTTCATCTGAATGCTCAAATCATGGGATTTTCCAACTTAATTGAAATTATAGATCAAGCCCAGCATTTTCAGAGAGTTCTTGTGACTTCAAACACAAGAAAAGTATTTAAACGGTGGACTTTGATCTAAGTCATAAAGTATATGAAGATCTCAGTAAAAATGCATCAGTATGAAACTGGTCAAATGATGTAACGCTGCAGATCACAGCCAAATTGGATTTATCTCAAAATCCAACAGCTGAAATTGATTTATTCCAAACTCAAACAAGCCTCTCTTGAGCGGTGGCAACATATCAAGACCAGACAATGGGAAAAAAAACAATCAAGCTCTGAACAAGAAGAAATCTAAACCGACCCCATGATCACCAGCCAAAGGAGAAAAGCACCAACGCTTCAGAAAACCAAGACAGCTACAAACTAGGAGCTCAGAAATAGAAACTGTTTGTGTGTTTATAATAGCGGTTAAACTGTACACTTGGATGACATGCACTTTGGGCTTTATATGATAATAAACTATTATTCCTGTTATGCAGAACTAGACTTGTTGTGTTTGAGTATTTCTCATAAAAAAGGAGACTCAAGCTAAAAAGTCGTAAACGCGCTTGTAAGCCATTGGATATTCAGGAACAATACCGCAATAAACAGAGGGTACATGCGTAAAAAAGGAGAGAAAAGCTGCAAGTCACTCACAACTCTCAAGGTCTAATTTCGCTGGGTGAAATGACAGTGTCAACCTCAATTGGCTGCTGAATGCCCAACTTGCTAGACAGATGGGCCGTGGGATTGTTAGTTGTTCTGACACAAAACGCAGAGCGGCATCAAAATCGCCCTGCACGATACCACAAAGGTCATATTGACAGCGCGCAACCGAACAGATGATACAGTGATGATAAGGCCTGCTCACACAAGCTGCTATGACGATGAGTTATACAACAGCACTTTTGCAGAGAGCACCGTTAGGAGACCGTTTGAAAGAGACAGACGTCTTTTTTTCAACGGAGTTAAGAGGCAGAGAGAAAGCCAGCAATAATGGAACTGACTTTATGAAAGGTACTGTGTTCATTTCTCTCATTTCTCACTGCGAAACAGTTTCTGTAACAGGGTTTGTTGAAACAAAAAGAGGCAAAAAGAAAATCACTCAGAATTCAGTCAGCGTAATTGGTATGCAACATTAACAAGCAAAAGCAACAGCCTGAAAACAAAGAGCAAACGCTTAGACGGAGCACAACAACATATTTCACTGTACCTTAAATCCACCGCAGGCTGAACAGATGGTCACGATGGTTTTGGATACAGATGAGAGAGAGCTGCAGATCTGACAGGAGTCCGGATGTTGACTGTCATTAGAGGCCGCCACCTTGACTTTCTTACTCTCCTCTGAGAGGCCTTGTGAGTGTTCGGCAGTTGGCTGTCTTTCAGCAGTGTCCGAGTGACCCCCAGACACCGTGGCACTGCTTTCATCACCCTTTGATGATTCTGTTGTGAGGCTTGGAGGGGCGGGAGCGTCCTTAGTTGGGGTGGAGGGGTCACTGTCTTTGGCAGCCCCACTTCCCTCCTGTATTAGACTCCTGGGAGAGTCATAGAGGTACCTAAGTGATGTGGGCACCTGGTACTCGTGTCCCGGAACAGGAGGGCAGGTACAAGGGCTGAGGTCTAGAGCCAAGTGAGGAGGCAAGCTGAATACAGACCCAAATTCCTCCGCGGGGGCGATATCCAGGCTGCCTGTGTAGGAGGAGAAACTTCCAGAATAAGAGGAATGGCTGGCGGTGGCGATGCCGCTGTCCGATGAGCTCTGGCGGCCAATCTCCTGAAGCTGCCGAGGGGCCTTGGCAGCGGGGCGGCTTCCTCCTCCCTGGTTGACCGAGAGCTTCTCTATGCTCTGTAGTGCCACTTTGGCCCCCGACTGGCCAATGCTCTCAGAGGGGTTGGAGCCAACGGCCGGCTCAGTCCAAATGGCCAGCCGGCTGCCAATACTGCAGTCTGATTGGCTGGTGTCGGAGGTGTCGGAAGACCCCGACATGCTGCGGTCGTCTCCCCCAGCGGATGGGCAGTAGGTGGACGAGGCTGCCGAGGACAACGTTAATAAAACTTTGATTAATTTAATCAACATTTCTTACAACTTTAATGAAAACATTTCTTTCATCAATAAAGCATATCAAAGCATTATAACATCATTATGCCTGTTGTTCCTCAGCCACTTCTCCCGCTGGTATTCACCACATAATAAGCACAATAAATCACCAGCATAAATAATGTCAAATTTGCAAACTTAATTTAAATCAAACTGCAGCATTATTAAAAGGCTATGTATCATTTTTAACAGTCATTTGAGGGAAGAAGGCTCACTACAGTACATGCCCCAATGGGTGCTGTGGATTTATTAAGAGCAGAGACATGTTTGCAAATCCAATATAGGAAGTGTGTGAGTCAGGAAGATTTGTGAAATGCACACACTTTTAGTTGCCTTTTCACCATTTGCTTTGTAAAGACAGGCTTCTGCTACTTTGAATATGTACCTGTGCTGCTCCGGTGAGAGAGCATGCTCAGTCGCTTCTCCAGCTCCTGGGCCTCATGGTTCACCCTCTCCTCCGAATACGCCTGACTGGCATTGGGGTCTGTCAGAGAGAGCATTCATAACACATCCACACCCACAATGGCAATGAACACCAAAGATGCAGTAATTTGTAGGCACTTCAAACATCAATGGTGAAATATCCTATGCAGTGTTGATTCATAACTGGAGCTATATTAGAAGCTCATCCTGACACATCTTTTACTGGCAACACTTCCCGCTGCTATTGACATTCTGTTTGAATCTATTGGTCCAGGGTGGTAAATCATAGAGCTAATTAGTGACGGGGGTTAGCTTAGTGTGTCTTGCTATCGTCACTGAGATGTGGGATCAAATGTGACGCAGCTGAGCATTTTGTACTGCGGTGACACAGGCGCAGCTGTGAAAACACATCCAGCTACTCCAGAGATACATGAAGGGACACTGTAACCACAAGGGTCTCGTCTTTTTGTGGCACGCAAACTACTGTGCGGAACATCCGCCTGAGACACGGTGAAAGATGGAGTGAAAAGATGCCAGTGTGTTTAAGACGTTTAAGATTAATAACAAGGCATCATTAAGAAAACAACAAATCCTCGAGCAGTGGGAGTGGTGTGTGCTGTTATGTTGCCCCGACTGTGAGGGAGAGTGTAGCAGGCCTCTGGAGGGGCAGAGGAAGGGGTCACACAGGGGAACACCTTGCAGTGTTTGTGCAACACTACAGTGTTTATTAATAGCGCTGCCACGTGGGCCCAGTGGTACGCACACTGCTGCTGGTGGCTAAAGACTGCTGGTACTGTGTGAGGATCTAATGTACCTTGGACCACCAAGGTCAACTGTAACATTGCATTGATTTTTGATCTATCCAGGCCTCCAACAGTAATGTGCCAAATGTACCAAACAACTGTTAAGATTGCTTCCTACATTTAGCACATTGATCTCCAGTAAATAATAGCTTCCTCAAATATAAAGTAATCAATTAGGACAAACCATCTGATGACTGCTTGGAGTCTCATGACACCAATGTCCCCTTGCACGCAATGCAGAGTGTTGGTTATGTTGTTAATAGACCTCATTCCCTCTGCGGCCATTTTGAATTTATGTCACGTTCGGGGTGGGAAACTGTACCCGGAAGAGCAAATACAGCCCAGCTACTGTTATGTACCAAGATGAACATCACATCCATCTGAAAAATATATGTGAAACAAATGGATCTTAAGAATCTGGAGAGTATAGGTTCACAATTTAAGATAATTTTGGCCCAATGGAGCTGCTACTGGAATCTAGCCTAGTTAGCTAGCTTAGCTAACTAGCAAGTAAGCTAGCTAACTTCTCTGCTAAATTCAAGCAGTCGTTGAAGTTGTTCCCAAGATTGCTAGCAAATTTCATAACTGTTGGTCTAATGGCTCTTAAGAATGGATTCTAACAATCTGGAGGGTTAGCTTCACAATTTAAGATAATGTTGGCCCGATGTAGCTACTACTGGAATCTAGCCTAGGTAGTTTAGTAGCAAGTAAGTCGTAGTTGTTAGTCCCAAAATTGCTGGATTTATATATACCAATCTATCAGGTAGAGTTTCCAGAACATAATGCCAGTGCAAAATGGCCGCCTGTGGGAATAAAGTTGGTATACATGAGACTTAACAGAGAGACAGAGAGAGAGAGGCAGAGAGAGTGAGAGGCAGAGAGAGAGAGAGAGGGAAAAAAGATAGAGGTGGCGAGAGAGAGAGAGCGAGGTGGGAGCACAACAAGCAAGGGTGACAAACAGATAAGTGGGCCAGAGAACATACGAGCAAGCAATTAATCAAAACAGAGACGAATAGAGAGATGGAGAGATTTAGTCAGGAACACTGTGTAGGACATGGAGGGAGAGAGAGAGAGAGAGAGAGAGAGAGAGAGAGAGAGAGAGAGAGAGAGAGAGAGAGAGGCACAAGGGCGGTGAGGAGCAACAGCGAGCGAGAAAGGAGAGAGAGACAGAGAGACAATTACGGGCTGTGAAGAGCACACAGAGAGAGAGAGGGGAAAATGAGAGAAAGGGGAGGGGAGAGTGGAGCGCTGGGTGACCGAGTATGAAGCGGGGTGGGGGTGGGGGGGTGTGAGGGGTGGGGTGGGGGGGTGTGAGGGGTGGGGGGGGGGGCTTAAGAGGCGGGCGGGGGTCGGTGGAATCCTGTGGATGAGGTTACACACATGCCCAGAGTGATTAGGAGGGTTTGGCTGCTCTGCTTGTGTGAACTGTGACTTTGACCCCTCGCTCTCCCCCTGACATCCTCCCTGCTATTTATTCTACTACGCACAACAATAATAGGAGTATGAGCTCAACCTGCGATTGGGTAGGGAGATGTGTGAAAACAAGAATACCCACAAGCCCCACAGCTGCCCGCTCCACATTTCCTATTAGCTGGCAGACTGGATGATTAAAATTTGAAAACGGAAAATAGTCTGGAAAATAGAAAGCGTTAAAGTGGACAGCAGAAGAACAAATAATGTTTTAATCGGTTTCAGTAACATTCGGCCTAACATCCAGAAATGTCACACAAAAATCTGTTATCAGAAAAACAGAAATAGAAGAAGCAGCATAGGTAGATAGGCGTGTATGTTTCTTTTTTTCTCAGATTATTTTTAGAGTATTTCTGCTTTATTAGGCAGTATATAGCAGAGGGAAGATGGGAAAATGAGAGGGAATTAGGGTGTGAGCCAGATTCAAACCGACAATATTGTGAGTACATGGTATGCGCCTTGGCATGTTGAGTCACCAGGACAAATCCTCCTGTAAGTTTCTATGGGACAGACGGTTATATGTATGTGTTACATTGTTCCAAGTGTAAAATAAGTCGCAGCTTATTTTATTTTTCAGTGTCGTGTGTGAGTTTCTAGTTGATGAAGACACTTTTAAACTTTAAAAAAGACATGTAATTTTACATTACCGAAACAAGCTATGCACTGGCTAAAGAAACCTTAACCAAAACACTGACTAGATACTTTCAGGTTTGCACTATGAGAGGCGGGAGTATAGGAGGAGCAGGAGAACTGAGGATGGACATGCCAGGACTTGTCGCTCAAGGTAAAAGCACACCTCTCTGTCACAAAATATTGCAATATTATACTGTACCACTTTTTTTTTTTAAAGAATATTTTAAGAATCTTTCCAAGCATATTTTATCATGTTTGTGTTTTCAAATATTTTTCAATAGTACAAAACTTTGCTGAGATCACGTTGTGTACCTAAGTCAATCATTGAACACATTTGTGCATGCGTTTTTGGCTGGAAATCTAAATTTCTGTGGCAAACTGAAATCTAACCAGACAATTCTGCAATAATAAAAAAAAACAAATCCTGGCTGGGAGCCTGGCGCGGCCCATCCTCCACCTCTAACACCAGTAGCGTTCTACTCTAGACTATAGATAGAAGATAATTGAATTTGCTGCTATAATAAAAGTTAGTGTGGTGGTTATCCTCTTACATATGTTTAAGGTGACCCTAACATACACATTCACCATAGCACACTTACGTCAGGGGCTGGCAAATTTCATCGACTAAAATTAAAGTTTGTTTCAGAGGATAACTCGATTACAAATAAAACAGCTGTCAGTCATAATTCAAATTAGCATCAAAGCACATCCACCCATGCCTGAATCCTCTGGCTCATTCTGCATCACGCCCAAAAATGGTTGGATTCCAGGAAGGCAGCACATGGAGTGAGGCACCTAACAGCTATGATAAATCCCCTGGTAGCATGGGACTACAGCAACATTTGCTTCAATTAAGACGGCAAGTGCTCAGCTAAGTGTTTGCTCACACTGCCAGGCAATAGTGCAGCTAATAATCAGCCAAATAAGCATGATTAACTTCAGGAGATCACATGGACATCCACTTTCCTCCTTTAACATAGTATGCCTTACAGCTAATTTGCCCCCCGCCCTGGTCTGTATAGATTTCTTGGGGTCAGTTGGTTTTCCAGTCTCTCCTAGCTAAGCAGCATTAAACACCTCTGGTACTGACCCGGCAGAACTGGCCGCAGTCCAAAAGGGCCTCTGGTGGGGGAGATGCCTCTGACGATGCAGTCGAATAGAAAGCTGATCTGCTCGCTCTCTGTAGATGTGAGGAAAAAAACACCGGCCCCTGTAGGAAACAGAGTTTATTAATGTCCCTTCTGGTCTTGACTGTTATTTTCTCCAGCATTCAAACGTCCTCTGCCAGACCAAATATGCTGCAATTAGTAGCATTTCAATGTATACAATTTGAAAGATATGAAAAGATACTATACATACTATAGTGACCCTAGTTATTAGAGAGTTCATTGAATATTTACAACCAAAAATCTCATTCATGATTTAAGACTCCCCTTTCGCATTTCATTTCAATTTAGAGTGTCATCAAACGGTGATATAAAGGTGTAGGGGTCAATGGCCACGCCCCCCGGCGGCCTCTTGACCTCGCTCTAACCACCCAACCTGCTGTCCATCACTGAGAAGCCGAGTTGGGTGTCACCAAGGAAGCGCTGTTCCTGAAGACCACCCATGTCAAGGCTGACCTCAATCACATTCCAAACGCTCCCCTGGCCATGAGCGGAGTCAAAGGTCACCAGCTAAGGCCACTCAGACGTCCGCACCAACCGAGTCTGAAGATGCATGTCCCAGTTAGCAATCTCATGATTCGGCTCTTATGAAGAAGCATCTCATCTCATTCTCTCCTCTGGCACAAACATTATTTGAGTTTGAGTCTCAATGAGAATTTCCGCACGTTTTTGCTTTGGCAATTGTTTTTGTGAGGAAGCACATCTACTCATCTCACGATTAGGATAGCGAGTGATTTAGCATCAGCTGCTCTTGAAGTGACTAAAGCTTGAGGATACAAAAAAATAAAAATAACAGGTGGGAGAGCTCGCTCCAGTTTATGACACAATAAAGATGCTACGTAGGAACAAAACAATCCAAGTGCTCCCTTATGGTTTCTCTTGCTGCAGTGATAAAAACAACAACACCCATACAAAGTAACAGAGCTTTACCTTGTGATTCAGTAAGTGGGGAGTGTAAATTAACTCAAATCTTTGCGGCGAGGCAATGACAGTCAAGGTTGACCTTTTTTATTTTTACCCAGTATCGGTAGCATCTGACAGTCATCCAAGCAGCCATTAAGTGACACCAATACTTGGAGATGAAAGTGCTGAGTGCTCCGAAGTCACTCTGACTGTTCATGCGGCAGGGCCCTGTCTTATTTATTCGCAACCGAAAAGCTGTGCGTCTCAGTGAATTCTTCCTGATGTGGTATTTGAGGAAATGAGTGGAGGTATCATTACATCATGGAAGATCAAAGTGTGTCATTTGAACATACATCAGTACATTCCCGCTACTAGACGCTCCAAAAAGCCCCAAGACATTTTCTCTCCTCTCCATCACACCTTGGCTATTGATCGCATTTCCTCATTAAAATACTGTAGTCAATGCTGTGCGTTTTTATTGATTTTCCTATGGGAGGTATTTGTGCCCAGCCTAATTGAAAAACTAAAACCATAAAGAATGCTACGGACAAAAGAGCCGACAAAGCCGCCTCACTGTTTTACAGCTGCATTAGCCATAAGTGAGAAGTTCAGCAACACCGGCGCCCCACTTCTCCATCTGCTGTGGATAAACTGTGCCGAGATTACGTATCCCAGGAATGCACGCCCTTCAACACACACACAAACATTCAGATGTGCCTTCATGTATAGATATCACCTACACACACATTCCTCTTCCAGGTTTTTTTTGCATTTCTTTTTTACATGAAATTGAAAGTGATGTGTGCCCTTCTTGATATTATGTCTATGTCTATCTCTTGCTGAAGATTTAATTGAGCTAAATAAATCACACGTCGCATTCTTAAGTCTCATGTTTCCAGCGGGGTCATCATGTATCCGTTATGCTCTGATGTCGTCGACTATCTGGCGTTCCTCTCGTGCCTGTCTCTGTCCCGTCTCTGTCCCTTCCAGGTGTTGACACACACTCGTCTCGCCTTTAATGGTTTCATGTCTATTCCAAGATGTAAACTGCAATACACCTTATCGCAGGCATACACACAGTTCTGACTGTTAAGCTTGGGGATAACTTGTGTTTGTCAAAAACAACTTCATTTGGAGTAGCACATAATGTTGAATTCTGGTTGCAGCGGGGGTGATCCAAGTCCTCCACAGAGGGAGTAATTTGCTCCAATAGAGTGTTTTTTTTCATGAAGCAGATGCTTTCACAGGCCCAATCTGCCAAGCTTGAGAGGACAAAACGCTATAACCATTAACAAGTAAGAAATAGCTTGGTGCTAGTTACATGCTTGCCAGCTGTAAGCGTCTTGGCAAATCAAATCAAATCACTGATAACTGCTCACTACCACAATTTATCAACTAACGTTACAACTGTCTTACACTTAGCAAGGCCTACTCTGTATCGTTACCTGATCGTTACATCCACAACAAAGGATTATGCCCACTTACAAAGAAGTGCAACAAACAATATGAAAAACTTGAAACAAATACTAATGTTGAAAATGTACACGCGTTACCTTATCAGGAAACAAGGGAAATCCAAATGAATCTTCTACTAGCTACCAAAACACTTCCACAACCTATTTGATTTGTAGAGAAATGTGAAGTGAATAAAAAAAGCAATCTTCCAGTGCAGCTGCAGCAGGAGCAGCAACTTACAGGCCATCAGTTGCCATGTAAAAGGTTATTACCACCAGGCTTTCCAGACATAAGCAGTTAAACAAGGACCTAATGAAAATCCGACAGTCTCTTAGCGACATCTGCACATGTAGATGTTCACACTTCTGGCAAGGATAAAAAAAAAAAAACACACATCTGAAGGCTCATTTTTTGTTTCATAAAACTCCTTTGAGCATCTTCTTAATGCGTCTGCCTGAGGGAGACCAGATGTACGAGAGGAGAGAGAAAAACACATCCAGTGACTCAGTTCAACCCTTTAATCCTAATGTTGACGCTAATGTTCTCTGTACTGAGAGACGCCAGTTGGCACTAGGAGCTTCACACACAGGAATCAGCTCTAGAGCAAAATATCCATGATGGCATAGTGATTTAAATCCACCAAACGCCAAACTCACCCTCACGTATTCATAAGAAAAGGAAGGAAAGGAAGGAACCATATTTATTGTACTTAACGGCTGAATTATCAAAGCAGCTTCACCATGAGACTGTATTCAGCACAGTATAACTTAAAGTGATTATCTTACACATGGGCATCCAGAGTGCAACGGAGATTTTACACGGGCTGCTGAATGGTTTTTTAATGTATTCTTGGTTAAGTCTTTCTATAAATCACATTCGCTTATCAATACTTGATCAATTATTCATGAACCTTATGTTATGGACAACAATGTGATCAAAATTCATTGCCCTCAAGCAGTTATTACTGCATTGCAGGAGGAGTCGATCATCCAAACACGCCCGAAGGACGATGAATTGTGGCTTATTCCCACCAAGTTCTCAAGTTCTCCAGACATATTGGCCAACACATTATTTCTGCAGACTGTTTTTATAGTCCTGCTATTGCTTCAACTAGAAAGAGGGTCAGGTCCAGTCTATCTTATTTCATTGTTACTGACTCCATCGGCAAAATTAAGGCAATGCATCCTAATACAATACAAACTCCAACTTGGTCAGTTGGGTTAGATTTATACAAACAACATAAATACTTTTTTACAATTTCTTTAAATCTCCCTAATCACTCCCAAATCCTGCCTCAACTCACTTGAGCCGCTTTTAACGGATGAGCATCCATCTGCTGGTTTTGTATTGATCCAGCATACATATTACCACTGACTGATTATAGCTTCTAATTAGTTTAAGGGCATCTCTTTGATTGAAAGTTGCACATTACGTTACTGTACTGGGAAATGAGGTCTTGGGAAGGAGCCTCTCTTTCACATTTTCTTTTCACACTGTTGAATAAATGTTACAAATGGATCATGGCCAGTTATTATTTGGTCCGTTAGAGAAAGACAGTAGGAAAACACGGCTCATATAGTCTCTTATGATTTAATGAGCTATTAGCCACCAATAATGCAACCCAATTTGACTCGAGACATATTCTTCATGCGATGAGCTATGAGAGACTAGAGCTAGTTCATAACAGCACCGCTGGCCTAAACATTCACACACTGCACTAAAAGTTCCTTGGTTTGTTAAGTGAGTCCACATCGCCTACAGAAATTAGGCTACATGTGACTCCAATCTTTTCCAAATCAATAGGTTAAATCCTGTCTGCACCTCCCTTTGTTATAGGATCATTGCCCTACAGCCGCAAGCCCAACGTTGTTTGGGATCCGTTTACAAGACTGTGGCTAAATGAAAGATCTAGCAAGATGTTTCATGGTCTTAAGTAATCAAAGTGAATCAATACTGAACCTATATCAGAACATCCCCTCCAGCTGTTGCTGCATGACTCCAAACCAACACTCAAAACGCCTACCCATGTTTACCTAGTGTCCACAAATAATGTCCAAGACGACCAAATAATGTCTTTAAGATAACATATTTGTGGTTAGAAACTATGTGGGTGATAGGCCATCTGCTGTGGCTTCAGACTGAACCCAAAGCATCGGATCAGCCAAATCAGTCTAAATTTTTAAAACCTATTTTTATTCGTTGCCTTTTCACTGTCTGACTTGTTTTTACAATTTTTTTAATGCTGTATTTGTCATATTTCATGCTTTTAACCACATTCTTATTTCCCTTATGTCTTCATTTTGCTGTTGATGTTCCATGCTCTGCCTCCTTTTATTCCTGTTTTCTAAAGCACTTTGGTACACACTGGTGTTTTTAAAGTACTACATAAATAAAGCTGAATTGCCTATATGTCCAATACTTCTTAATTTTAGAGCATTTAGAGATAAGAGATTGATTTTTATAGTTTCCTTGGTTTCCTTCATGCTTCACAAATACAAGTGTTCATGTTTATGTGAGTGATTCAGTTGCAGCCTCACAACCAATTAACTTTATGTTCAGAGGAACCATCTGCTAAGCACAAAATGTCATTTTACGGAGCCACACGACAGCTAAATTACTATCTTTACCATAACTAAGCATCCGGATTTAGCATAAAAATGATAATAGAAGCAGCTATAAACTTACAGTAACCACATCGTGTTCCCCCCTCAAACACAAATCCATTTGGGACAGGCCCATATCTGCGCAGGTCCGGAAGGTTCCAATGGCCAATAATAACAGGGGGGACGTCCCTGGCTAGAGCCAGCAAGTTGTTGCACAGATGAAGAGTTGCAGGTCCACTCTCCAACTTGGTCCCTGGTAAGACTCCAACACTAAATCTGTGAACTGAGGGAAAAAACAAATTGGAAAAACACTGAAGAAAGGCAGCAAAAAGCAACTTACATCACTGACTTCATGGAAATGATGGGAAATCAAATTATTCTCTATGAATGCAACAACAGCAGCTTTAGAAGCAACTTAGAACTTAAAGCATAACTGAAGACATTTTCACATGGACCCTATTTTCCCATCATTTTCCATCATGCCAATCAATTCTGACCAAAATCTAGACAACTGCTTCACTGTGAAGCTGCTTACATCTTGCTTGCCTGAGTGTGCGGCTCTCCAATACAGTCCTATAATGAATACTCCAAAAATCAACCCCAAAAGCACCCAAAACATGTATTTTTCAACACATTGATGCCAACTCTGTAATGAGTTTTAAACTACTTCACACAGCGACAGCATGTAGACAGGCAGCCAGCCGGCAAAGAGTTAACAAGGAAGTGTTACAAGCAACGCCCAAGGCAGCATCCTGTACCTTTAACTTTTTACTCTCATTACAGAGTGGGCAATGAATGTGTTGAAAATTACAGGCTTTGGGTGCTTTTGTGGATGATTTTTCAAGTGTCCATTGGCCTGTTAGTACTGTTTTGGACACACACGCACCCAGGCAAGCAAGACACAAGTAGCTCTGTAGTGAAGTAGTAGTTTTGGTCAGAATTGATCGGTATGATGGAAAAAGATTGGAAAATAGGGTCCAGGTTGAAAATGGCCAGAGTTATGTTTTAAAAAGGGATAGAAAACACTATTTCATCATGAGATGATTACTTCAGTGTGGATTTGATTTATTTCAGCAGTAAAAGGCAGGAAAAACAGCTGCACACAGTGAATGAGATCAGTGAGCTGAGCTCTGAACGTACCGGGCTCAGATCTAAAGCCCAACGCAATCAATCAAAGCCTGTCATAAACATCTGTGGAATTGAGTCAATATTTTTGCTAATAAGCAGCAAAAGAGGAGAGCCGGTCAGGGCCCAGAAGATGAACAACAAATTAGAGTGAGCATTGACTGTGTGTGTGCTTGTGGACACACATCTCTGGTCTGTGTGTGTGTGTGTGTGTGTGGGTGTGTGAGTCAGTGGCGATGCCCACACACATGCCCTGAAACCGAGTGTCTCTGATGGGAGTTTTGTTCAAAAAGTGTGCGGAGTTCCTCAGCAGCGGCACCTACGCTCACGTCAGTGACTGATACCGCGGTGAATAAACTTTGCCAGGTGAGATTGATGGAGCCGACGATGAGAAAATGTCGGCCTGCGGCGTCGTGTCATCACTCAGTTTGAGAAAGATTCATATGGTGTCACAGATCACAACAAAGGCGCTACACGCGGTGGCCCTCAGCCCACAGGCTGGCAGGTGACATTTCTGCAGGCGCTGGCCGCACTCCACTCTATGGTGTTACCATCAGGACCAGGCGAGCATGTGCACGCCCACACACACACACACACACACACTCTAGCTGTCTCTTTACTTCTCTTATCCACACAAGCACACACACACATACACACACACCCACGCCGAACAGAGAGGCACAACTGCAACTTGTTGTCTATTACACCATGTCCCACTCCACACCACCAGCTCCCTTAACACTGTGATTAGTAGCCGCTTTAAAATTCAGCTGGACTGAAGCCAGCAGCTGAACAGCCAAACAGCGTTTCTATTAGTTCATTAAACTCACTTACAAAAGAGGAACAGCACAGGATAGAGGGTCAAACCAGAATGCATGTACAGGGTGGGCTGTGTGTTATTAGGGATTTTTAGTACAGTTGTCCAAACTGAACACAGTGTCCATCACTGACTATTGGTTGCTCTGCTCTAAATCAGCATTTGATTATTTGACGTCAGATCAGGTGGAAGCAGGGCCGGATTAACCAACCTCAAAGTAATCTGAAACTCAGATTTAGCTATTACAGACTGCCATTCCTTCTATCTAGAGCTCGCTCATTCAATTTGAGAGTGATAACATTTGTCCAACCCCAAGGCAAGCTTTAGTTCCTAGTTTTAGGTGGTGGGGCTTCCTTTTGTTTACATTTGGATTGCAGGTTGTGGCTTTAAGGAGGCGAGGTGATAGGTGGTGAGAATGAAGGACCAACAAAAAATAGTTAAATGTTGAAATTTATTGAAAAGGTTTGACTATCTGTACCTAGACCTCCCTGCCCCACCAGTATATAATTAGTGCTCTGCATCTTAGCTGGATGATACTCACTAAATGCACTGCTCATAAACATACAAGCAAGAGGTGGCAGTTTAATAATTGTGATTGGGGCCTCCGCATTAAAATAAATGTTATTAGAGGCTGTGACTTGGGCCCCCATAATCATAAACTGTGGCCTACGGACCTATATCTGTCAGGGTCCCGGGACTTAGAATATTTTGGGGCCCCTGGTGGTCTGGGCCCCCTGGTGGTCTGATACCCTGCATTATCAGTGATACAGGCATGGGTGGAAGGAATAGTTAAAATTCTATAATTCCTATAATTTACAGACCCTTGTACTGTCCTGTGCCCAGCCTGTATCTTCATCAAATGTGTGCTGTTTTCAACTTTTATTATTGCCGTTGATATTTTGGATACCTGACTGTTATATGGACGAGCAGCCAGTATTCCATTTGGATGCTAGAGGCAGAAATCCTCACACCGCTCACTTGTTTGTAAGTGTTACGTTTACTGCAAATACCTACAAGGCCAACACCGTTTCAGAGTATCACCGTAACCCCAATGAAAACTTTCCAAGTGAGTCAGCAACAAGTTGCACCCTCCTCCCCAAGTCAAAATAGCACCATCATCAAATAATAACAAAAATCCCTCCATATGTTCCAGCGGTTTTCTGTGATTACTGTGCCTAAAAAACACTTTTTCATAGCTTTTGGGCAAATTGCAAGGCAATTTACAACATTTTCTTTGTTTGACTGGAGTAAAATTCAAAGACTGAAATCTGCCAGTCACAGATCAGATAATTTGCTTGTTGGAAAAGTGCTGTAATTAAGAGTTTATTGAGGTAAAATTGTGCTATTTTGTGAAAATTGCTGTCTGCCCATGAATTGCCCATTAAATTAAAGAAAGGTCACATTTCTTTAAAAGTTGTTTGGTTTTTATGCAAGAAGGTGTGGAGCTTGGACAACATGGCTGGCCTTTACTACATTCATGGGCAAGTGTAAATGTTTTTCTATTGAAGAAAAAAAATGACATTCGTGTAGGAACATCGCAACATTTAAATAATGCTGAAATGCCACAGTACTGACATGATCCACGGGCAGCACATGTACAAAAACACTGCAATAACGCTGAAAAACAGACTGAAGCTTTGTGCCAGAACAGTGATACAGTGCTGACAGGACAGTGAACTAGTGAACTAGCAGTGAACAGTGAACTCCTCACCTTCTCCCAGGCTGTATCGAATGCGGATGTCCCACGCCAGCAGGGCCTCTTTGCTGTCGAAGCCCAGCACAGCGGCCTGGTTCAGGCAGAGGACGGCCAGAGTGTAGCCCGCGCCCTCGTACCACTGTCCCGTCTCCAGCCCGCAGATGTCCTCCAAGGTGACGCTGGCCCTCTCCCTGTGGCCCTGGGCTTTGTCCGACTTGTCTTTAAAAACCAGCAGCACAAGGCAGTCTGCGGGAGTCGAGGTGCGGACAGAGGAGAGAAGAGCAGAGGCAGAAAAATGCAGCTTTCAAACGCTTTGAATTGGAATGCTACAGAAAGAAAGTTCAGCATTTTTCTCGTGTCTGCATAGAAACTGGATGTGTGGAGTGGCAGATGAAGACGGAGCTACGCTGGAACTACAAGAATGGGCCATTCGGTGTATGCTCTCTTTGGAGTAACTATGAAAAAAGTCCAGCTGACAATAAGAGTGGAGAGATGAGAGAGCATAAGAGCTTTTGAACAAGAGTGTGCAATCACTCGAATGTTTTCAAGACAGAAACGGCTCTGGCCTGTTTCTGAAAGCAACACAAATTCCACTCACTGTAAGAGAAAATCAATTTACACTGTGGCAGAAAATCGCAGCATGTCATTATGCTGCCTGAGCTTCATATCTGTCGCTACACTGATACAATCAAACATTATAGTTGTGTAGTTTGTAGTCACAACAATTCCCTTGACTTAACTGCAAAATTATAGAAGGAATCCAACATTTAGTTCCCAAGTTATACTGTCTTGACTGCTTGTAAGATTTATTCTGACACACAGTAGCCGCATTAGTGTCCTCTAGTCTTTTGGCACCTTCGAACAATCAGTGTCAACTGACAAAACAAGACTCTGTGTGTGTGTGTGTGTGTGTGTGTGTGTGTGTCTCTCTCTCTCTCTCTCCCCCTCCCTCACAGACACACACACCTCATACACATAACTGAGGCATGAGCATAGACAGCTGTGATAACACCGACATCAAAGGTTTGAAGAAGAGCAGCACACAACTTCAGTGTAACCTGTGGGGCATGTTACAGTGTCGCACCACCAGACGTTCAAAGAAACCAAGATTTACAGTAAGTGACCCAGTGTAACTCAGTATGGACTTCATCACTTTCAACCCCAGCTGAGTAATCATCAAACACAATGTAGGAGAACGAAAGGCCATTTCTCTCAAGGCAATGCCTCAAGACATTTTGTAGATGTATTTCAAGGAACTGGCAACCTTCAGTGTCCTAAAAATGAAACTGCAGATGTGTCACAAAATGGAGTTCACTTAACTAGGATTCACAATATGAGACATTGAGTGTTTTAAAATCATAAAACCAACCAATTAATTAAGAACCAATTAAGCTAAGGTAAAGACAAATGCTGAAAAATCTTAAGCTTTTGTGACTGAATGACATATCGAAAATAGTATGCAGTCACTGTCCCATCATTTCAATTTCTGTTTAAATTAAGGAACCTTTAAAAGTCAGTTTACTTCACTTGGACCTCACTTTATAAACCAATTGAACTTGCATCTAAAAATACAGCAAGTCTTGAACACATCAGCTTTGCGGACTGGGCCTAAGTTCTGAATGAGAACATGAGACCAGGCCCTGTCGGAGCAGGGGGGGTCCTTGCAATAGGAAAATATTTATTTCATGGCATGCAGCAGCAGAATAGCATCTGCAGTATTCAACTCAGTCTACGAGCTTCCTCCACTGTGGCGCAGCCTGCATGCGCATTGATTTGTTTACGCCACGCGCAAAAGTTAGAGAACACAGCTTGACATTTGAACAGCATTAAATTGCCAGAGTTATAAAACAAAGTAAAGTGTGTAAAAGTGACCGACGCTTTTCCAGCAAAACGTCTCTGATGTTACCTGCTACAGGCGACGGCTTGCGAAGCACGACCCACCTAGTTTTCCACTGTGGAAGACACAAAAGTAGAGAGAAACTTTTTGTAAGCACGAATAAAAGGTGCGCTGAAGCAGTTCTACAGTGCGCGTCAGAAAATGTTTTCATGATAAAGACCTTTTTTCCATCTCTGAATTTGACATATCCCTCCACGACAACAGAATCCGTCATCTTCTTCAGTCATGGTTCCTGACAGCTGCAGAGTCGCTGCCTGAATGAGGGGTCACTTTCAAAATAGCTGCTGTGGTTGAGGGGCGCAAACTCTTCCCAGGCAAGGCACATGCAAAATGGCACTACTCTACTCCTGGGCAATGTTTTTTTTCCACCAGTTGCTACCACAGTAGAAGCAACAGAAGAAGAAGAAAAAAATCTAAATATACTTTAGAATATGTATAGAGGTATGCTTCAAAGTATGCAAACACTGGCCAAAAAATGCAAAAAAATAATAACAAAAATGCTTTTAAAAAAGGAAATATAAATCACATATAGGCTAGAGTACTTGCTAGTACTAGAATATGCTAGAGATGTTTCAAAAAATATAAAATATATATATAAAAAAGAAAATGGCCAAAAAATGCACAAAAAGCATTTCCAATGTAGGCTACAGCACTTATGTTTAGAAATGTTTGATGTTCACATATACTTCAGAATATGTGTAGATATATTTCAAAACATAAAAAAAATTGGGCAAAAAATATATAGATGGATTTGATTTTGGCGACTAGAAATACATTTTATGCCCTATTGTATGTTGGCAAAATATATCTGCAAGTAAATATGTTTTGGCCACTCAATATTTTGTGGACATGTTTGCACAATTTTTGTATATTTTGAAATATATCTCTACACATTCTTAAGTATATGTGAAATTTCTTTTTTGTATGGGCCTACAAATGGATTACTTTTCACTTGCCTTATTTATCAGGCTATAATTAATTTAGGTTACAGGCCAAAGAACAGTATGTTTAATTATTCAGGGAGACACTCAAAGTTTTATCAGGTCAGTAAAGGTTTATTTAGTCACAAAATATTTCACAGTAAAAAAAATGATTTACTTCCACAGTCATTACAGTAAAACAGACTTAAAATATCCCATATATTCAAGGTAATGTGCATTCATGAAGACTTGGGTTTGCGTTTGATCACTGAATTGATCCAGTCCATATAGTTAACCACTTTAGTGTAGACACCAGGTTTCCCAGTACGGCCGCAGCCCTCGCCCCAGCTGATGATCCCATACAGGAAGCTGACGTCATGCTTAGCGCAGGCAAGAGGGCCTCCAGAGTCGCCCTGGGGAAACACACACACACACACACACAAACATAAATGCAGAGATGAAAGCAACAGCTGAGTCACACACTTGAAACCTAATACATCACAAACCTAAAATTGCATTCGACCCTCAAAATTTGTGTCATGACATTGCAAGAGGTAAACATAGTTAACAGTGACATTTAATTTAAGAGGAAGGCGCTTGAATATTTTAGCGGGCGGGCTGAGTGGGCAGTGTGACGCTGCAGATAGCTCTGCAGACTCTCGGGCCCGTTTCATTACTCATCCTAACCTGTCCACTTCCCCCCCGGGGGAATCCCCGCTGCCATCTGAAGTGCCGTTTCATTAGTCTGATAACTCAAGTGAACTTTCTGAGACGGACGCTTTGAGGGCCGAGGGAGCGAGTTATGTGAGCACGCTGCCCAGAATGCATTGGCATCATTCATAATTTCCTGTGCACAAACCAACATGGTGGAACAAGCGTGTCAGTAAACAAACAATACCCAGAGAATTTAATCTTATTTATGAAATTAAGGCTGCTCTGCAAGCACCCACTTGTGTGATGTAGGTGATATGCATCATCAAGTACCGAGGGGAAGTTGAGGAGGGCATGTTAAAATGAGTAAAAGAGTAAAAGCCGGGGCTATGACGCATTTGACAGAATATCTAACAGCCGAAGTACGAGTCCAAATCAAAACAACATGAGGACGGGTCAAGATCGTGGAAGTTTACTTGCCGACAGATGATACATTGTATGATGAGTTGGCCGACAAAAACAAATGGGAAGCCCCGAGATTAATTGCGAGAGCGATGCATCATGTCCAAACAGCGCTATAGTCTGTAGAGGATGAATCATCTGGGAAAATGAACACCTGTGTGTCTTAATTGATCCCACACTCGACCTCACGCACACAGCAACCCATCTCAGACTGTAAAGATGCTTCTCTTGTTTGTTGTTCTCTCCAAGGCAACTTGGGGAGAACGTTCTCCACAAGGACACAAACATCGACTTGGCATTCTTGGACTCAATAATCACCCTCTGCCTCACGTCTATATACTGTAAATCCTTACCTGGCATGCATCTACACAGTGGTTGATCCCAGCGCAGATCATGTCGGCGGTCACATGGTTGCCGTAGACCTCTGGTTTTGTACAAGCGTCATGGGAAACCAGTCTCACTCCAGCCTCCTGCAGGTTGGAGTACTCCTTTGCCTCTGTGAAATACAGGTTGTAATTATATGGAGCAAATGTCCCACCTGAGAGAACACAGCAACATTACATGACAATATAAACTTGTTTACTCCTTGTTTACCCTCAGGACTGGAGGTTGTTTGAGAGATTAACACGTTTCAAACACTTCGGTGCATTGAAAGTCGAGACAAAAGCTTTTTCAAGATCAAACTAGTTTGTGCACACACACTCTGAAATACTCTGCATATTCTTAATGCATCAACAAAGAAATCACTCAATGCAATATAGGGTTACGGTTCCCATTCAGAGACGTTTATCTAGCAGTTTTTGCAGTCAAACAAGGATCTGCAGCACTTTGATAGGTTGTGTATCTATTATGTTCACAAAGAGCAGCACTATATGTCTGTATCTGTAACCCATTCCAGTATATGAATGCAGTTAGAGTCACCGTGACGGCACTAAAATGACATGATGTGATGATTTCCCCATCACTTACTCTCATGCATATGTCCCCAGCCGCTAATCGTACAGCAATAGTCATCAGGGAACGTCATGCCCTTGTCTGGGAGACAGATGGGCCGTATGAACTGGGATCTCCTCACACATCGGCCGTTCTCCTTCTTCAGTTTGATCAGAACTGTCACCGTTAAAATAGAAAAGCATTGTTATGATGCAGGCAAAGAAACAACAAAAAGTCTAGTTGAAATAATGAAGCAATTAAGTGCTAGACTTGGAGACTCCGTGGGTCTAAGAAACGGCCACACCCGACTCTCTGTGTGTGTGTGTGTGTGTGTGTGTGTGTGTGTGTGTGTTTGTGTCTTCATGTGGGGGAGCACATGGACACAGCTGTTCAGTGACACACAGCTGTGCACGCAGACTAGGGTCTTGTGTGGGTTTGTGTGGATTTCTGTATGTGGTGGGGGTACACTAGTTTATGTGAGTCACTGGTATGAGTGTGTGTGTCTGTGTGTGTGTGTGTGCATCTGATTATTACCGATGTCGTGTAGCGTCGGATTAAACACTGAGAATTGTTTCGGAAAGATGTAATCCTCCACTCCAAACGTCTTGGTGTTGGGACCGGTGACATTGAAATTCTGCTGACCGAACACCACTCGAATCTGAGACTTCAAGGGGCTGAAGGAAGAAAACACCATGCTCTATCACAGTCTGGCACTCAGAATACTATCTAAGGGAACAGTGGAACAGTAATTTTTTTGTCCTCTGCTGAAATATAATTTCACAAAGCAACCTTCAATCCCACAAAACACAATTCAACAATATGAGTAATCTAAGACGAAGCCTTCCAGATACAACAGTCCTCAACATTTTCAAACGGCAATCTTCTGAAGAGGTTATTGTCACTTTTTGTTGTACAAGTCTTTTATTCTATTGTGCTCTTCCTTCCAGTGCTACTCACTTCAGATTTAATGCTTTAAATGCCTGAATGAAAGCCATTCAGACTTGAACAACAGCAGCAGCAGCAGGTATCTGTTTTTTGACCTCAATGTGTGTATTTGCATGTGTGTAGATCAGATGTTTTTAGGTGTTCCTCGAACTGCATGCTTGTCTAAATATAGTGCGTTCATAAAACTGTGATGCTGAAGGGTCAAAGTCTTTAGATCATGTGCCAGTTGAGTTGTGACCTCTTGTTCAGCGACAACAGCTTGGACATGTGACAAAATAATGCTCCCCTAACAAATGTGAATGTTCTGTTATTCTGCTATAGGATGAAGTGTTTTTTATTTTTATTTTGCTGATAAATTGATAGCTTGATATGAATTGCCTTTCATACGCAGGCTGAAAAGGACTTCCTACGTTATGTAGCACACACAATGTCTCTTTAAGAAGCTCCGGATGCCTTTATTGAAAAAAAAATCACTTTATGACATCCAAAAATCTTTGCGCTGCAGCAGCAACATGTAAATATCACTAGGAGGGATGGGACGATATATCGAAATTCAATGTATCGCAATACAAAACTCTGACAATACATATCGTGGGGCAGGAAAAATGAGTTGTGACAGTAGCTCCATTTTATTCTGCCGTAGTAATCACAAATGAGACGGCTTGCCCATCACAATTTCACAAGCTCTCCATTGAAATTATATTATTTGCACTTTGTAATGACATTTTTAAATTGCCATTGCCGATGCCATTGCTAGAAAGATTTGTGGTTCAGAAATACACGTAATTTTGCACCATAAGACTTTGTTGTCATTGAACTTTTATTTATCACATCGTATCGTGATTGTATCGAATCGCAAATCCCATATTGTGTATCGAATCGTATCGTCCCATCCCTAATAACCATCTATTTTGTCTGAAGTGAATCCATGAGGTAGGCTACCTGCGGAAGAAGCAGTGTGCAGCGGAGACTATCCAGCAAGAGGCGACCAGGTTGCCGGCACAGAAGTCAGTCTTTCCAATGTAAATGGCTGCCATCCAGGGGTGAGTACCTGGTAGAGCGGTGTTGCCGCCCATGATGCGCCCCCTGGGTATCCTCTTCTTGTGCCGCTTCCCACACACAGGCTTTCTGGCTGGCTTGGTGAAGGTAGTTTGTTTAATGCCGGGAAGGACATTAAAGGGCATTATCCTACGAGAAGAATCTGCATGAGGAAACAAGGTAAAATACAACATTTTTTCAAACTTGGCATTATGAACATGAAATTGCTTCTATATTCTATAAATTACTCTTGGAAAAACTACCACGAATGTTGGTGCTAAAGTACAAATAAACTAAACAGGTGTCACAGCCTCTAAGTACCTCTTCTTATCATTTTGGATGTTACCGCTGGCTGATTTTCCCCTGCAAGAAGCACAAACGCTATTCTATAGGATGAAAATAGTAGGACACAGGGTTACAAATCTTTGTAAACCAAGCATCTTCTCGCTGCAAATCATATGCTGATGTGAATCCACAGCAGATGGGGAAAGCTTGTGGATTCTGTACATACCCATGGCATCATGACAGCAGGACAACTGTGCCAAATGGTCCCACTCAACACATAAACATTTGGCTCCACTTGACATGACATGTTGATTCAGGATGAGTCATTCCTTATTTCCCTTACCTCATCTAGCCCACGTTCCTAGCAGCTCTGCCACTGAACTAGCCAACCTGCTTCATTTCAACTTTTCAGAGTAAAGGACGCGGCGTAGCTTAGAAGATAATTGCTGTATTCTCTCCACTCTCATCTTTATCACCAACACTGGATTTCTAATTAAAAATTAAGTTTTTTAATGAGGTTTTGGGAGTGTTTTGAATAACTTTATCAGATGACAAGTGTTGCAGCTCGTGTCATTTCATCAAGGCTCCCTTTCGCGTTCAAATGAAGAGATCAAATGATATTCAGCTGCTGGTGGCACCCACAAACTGATGAGGTGATGTGAGGTGAAAGTCTAGAGGAGAGTCCATGATGAAGACAGCCAAATAGATATGCTGTCCTCGATAAAATACATAAGACAAAAGAACCTTCACCTGTTCTGGCTTTTTGTAAGCTCTATAATTTGCAACAGGTTCATTGGACACAAACTATTAATTACCTTAGGTCAATCAAGGCAATTAATTAATGCTTCAACGAGAGTTAATCACACAGGGATGGCAAAGCATTTATATAGAAGCAAGTGATGAGAGCAAAGTAACGCAGCCTTGAAAATCTTGACCATATGGCAGCCTACTGAAGTATATCAATACATCTTTTCGGTGATGATAGCAATTAAATTATGAGTGACGGAAGCTATTAAGTAATTTACCAACCAATGATACCTACTTTGTCTGACATGTCCTGAGAAATCGTTAACCCACCGACACTAAAACCCTACAGTCTACAGGCTACAACAGTCCTGTGCCCCTTTACTCACACACAGGCATCACACAGGATGGCACATCACAGTTCTCCCAGGAGATGGCGCCGTGATTTAGTGTGTAGCACCATGGCATCTTGTCTCCATCTGGGTTTCTGCACACACAGAAACACAGTGGACATCGTGTGTGGGTGTGGCACCAGTGTTTATAACGCCACGCATTACTCAACTGAACTCACTAGACCTTACTGCATGGATTAGCGGGGCTCATCCCTTTTTATTGCGCAATACTGAAAAATGGAAATGGAAATGGGCCAAAGAAGGTGAGAGCTGCTTTTCAATCTCTGGCCAAGCCACAGAGTCAAAACTCCCTATAGCTTCAAAAATCAATAACCATACAATTTTTGCTTTCACCTATATAATGTTAGGGTTAGGAGTAAGGTCTCAGTGACGTTAAAACTGCAATATGCAACTTTTTTTACATTAAAATAACAATAAATAGGATATACATGATCAGTCTGTGTCTGCCTATGAGCCTGTGTTCATGCCTAAATCCCCCCTGTCTACCTGAAATTGGCTTTTCAGCGATGTTAGGGACGTTTTGGGGTATATCTTTTGCCATGTCGTATGGGTGTGGCCAGCAGTGAGCTGGCTGTGGCTATCAAGGTGAGGCTAGTGGCCACAGAGCAGGGAAGTCATAGCAACAACAACAATGGAGAAAAGTAGTAAGAAACGAAAGAACAGCAAAGCTAAACATGCAACAGAGAGGACCGCTCAAAGACACGGTAATAATCATCGGAAACGTCGTTTTTTTTTGGCTGCGTTCACCATCTACTTCTTCACTGCCTGTGGAGGCTTTGCGGATGTGGGTTACCTCAGCCTCAGGCTAGATGCTGTTTCAAGGTAGACAGCTCATCAAGATGGTGACAGATGTTGGGGCGTGAACTTGACCAACTGAGGAGGAGGGCGGGACTAGCAAATGCCTTCGCTGACTCAAAAAGTTGCATATTGTAGCTTTAAAGTAGATTTTAAGCGAAAATCATAACAAGTTCTGGCTTTGCAGTTGAGCCAGAAAGTAGCATCCATCAGTTCCTTTTAGAACGGAGATTGTATTTTTTGGTTACCAGATTGGCTTTTTAAAGCATTTAGTTTGTTCTTACAGCAGCTCACAAGAGACTTGCCACATGATACTAGTTCCTATATACTGATAGTTTTCATTTCTCACGATGCTACCAGAAACCTATAGTAGCGGCTGGTTAGCAGGATGTCCCAACACACACAGACCTGCAGTAGGCGTGTTCCCCCAGGCCCCTGAGGGGGGCGGCGACCACCGTGCCAACATGGAGCTCGTCATGCAGCAGGTCCGAGTTCCACGGCAGGCAGTGGGCACCGGACACCGTGCTGCCCAACACCCCGCGGTAGTCTGTGCCCCTGTTGTTATAGCACTCTGTCTCAGGCTCTGCACCGTATGACACACACGTGCATACACACATGCACAGGCACACACACACACACCCACACACACATACAGAGACATTTGAACTGTGTCCACCTCAGTATCCCACTAAACAAGGGACGTAAACAATATGGATGCCATCATAAAATTTCTGTTAGCTGCTGGATCACCTATGTGATCACACTGGCTGGAATCAGTCCGAACAAGTCTTTAAAAACCTTTCAGCATATGTTAATGACGGCAGTTACAACGGGTGTGTGAGTACAGGTTTAGAGGCTGCTCATGTCTTCACCTGCTGCCATTTATCAAGCCGCCATCACGCACAGACACACACACACACACACAGAATGCCATTCAACAGATAGGTAGATGTTTACCTATGTAATAAGCATCGCTCTGATGACATAGCCATTAGTCAACTGTGTATCCTATCTACTATGTTCAACCTAGTGATCTTTGGTTTATGATATGTAACTATAGAAAACTGCATTGAGCATGCCAGAGCAAATCAGTCATTTTTAAAGAACTAAAGGGAATAGTTTGATACCATCTAGATTTACTCACCAAAGCTACAGTAGGGTCCGCTGTAGCCGGGCCTGCAGTTACACACCTCCTCACCAGTGGCTATGATCAGTCGGCACGTTCCCTCATTCTCACACGGGTTCATACGGCACACTGAACACATCAAAGCACAACACGTCAGCTTGACACCATATCCAATAACCTCTACTTCAAAGGAATACACCGGCTCTTTGGCAAAATTAGTGATGTGTGACGAGTCCGTCCCTGTTTGTCCAAGTTCTTTACAGTGCTTCCCAATGTTTTAGCACACTGTGTATGTTTAGTGGAGCTCATTTGTCAAAAAGTTAAGAGTATTCCTTTGAGATACATTGCAACATCTACCAAATAGACTAGTGGCACCCTTATCTGTATTTGGTTAAGCTAGAGAGTACAAGCCCCTGTTTCCCAACACAAGTGGTTTTGGACCGGAGCATTAACATAATTTTAGTTTCAGTACCAGCCAAGGGGCAAAGATGATCTCAGTGCTAAAACGCTCTTACGAATAAGGCCCAAACTCAGTAGAAAACCATACAGTAAAAGCACATTCAGCCGTACTGAGCTACAGAAGGAGTTTCTTTCCTTAACCACTGTAAGATAAGCCCCCTAACACCGCGACAACAAACAGTTTCGGTCCAGGGAGTGTGAAACCACCTCACTGCCTTTCTCTTTTTATGCCAGGGATTCTGTTAAATGCCCATGAACATCCCCCTATTGAGATGAAAGCACCTTATGGACCCATTGGGGTGTGTCCAAAACGCCATTCCTGAGTCACAGTGAGTCATATAATCTCTCTTTTCTTCCATGGCAAGGTTACACGTGTAACTATGGAGAGGTGATCAAAGGAAGGGTAGGGCCTGCCTTTCATATCCACTGCTTATGGGGCGATCTGCCTAAGCCTGATCACATTTGGAAAAAAAGACATGTCATAGGGTTTGGAGGAGACCTGATACTAGTCATTCTATAAGGTGTGATGAGTGACAAAAAGGCAGAATGGGAAAATTTGAGAAACAGAAAAACTTAGGGAGCATTTTTCTGTATCTGTAGTTATTTTTGGAGGGGGTGTGTTAAGTATAAGGTGTGAATTAAATCTGGTAAACCATAAAAAATACATAGTACCCCACTGAAATTTTAGCTCATTGTCTATACCTCAAAAGGAGTCTTAGGGAAAGTTGAGTCACTTCAACTGCTTGTGAAAGCACCTTGTGTTTAAGTTATTGTAAAGGCAGCACCTTATCGGGTTTCGCTCTCATCCCAACAAAAGACGACAAGAGAAAAATAACAAGACACAGTGGGAGCAGAGCAACAATAGATGAAAGCATGTCTTACTTGTGTAGCGGACTCTCTCACACTTGATTTCCCCTGCCACACATGTGCACTGTTCCACATTACGGAGATGAATCCTTCCCCAAGACTCTCCTATGTCATAATAACGCAGGTGTATGGTTTCATAGCACTTCTCTGAAAAGACAACACAACACATAAAAGGCAATTGGTTGAAATGTGAGAAGAGGAGGAAGAGGAGAGGTCAATGGAGCATGACAGAGCAACGTTTTAGGTTTGCGCTTTGTGGTGTTGAAGAGCGAGATGCTTTACAACGTCTTTTTCAAATATGGATTTTTTTTTTATATTTGTTTTGTTTGTTTGTTTGTTTTGGCAACCCATCCAAAATCAGAAACCTACATGCAGATGACTCACAAATGATTGTTCGATTGCTTTGGGTTCTCTGAAACTGGTTTTAAAGGATAAGGCCGGTGTTTTTTAATGCATTGCTTATCGTCAACAAATCCTATGAAAATAACAAAATCAGCAATGATTTTGTTTTGCCAACAAGTCTCGTCCATGTAGCCGGTGCCCAATGAAGCCATGTCCCAGCAGCCATAGAACTCCATTGTATTAAAAAAACGATTAAAAACACGTCACAGAGCCATGCCGTTGCTCTGGGCAACATATTTCATCATCACCATGCACCGGGCCAGCCGACTTTTTCCTCAAACAACTTAATAAGCCGGCTGTAAACACTTTGCAATCTCAGGAAAGTAGTTCCGTAGCACCGAAAACAGTCCCCGGCATAATGAAGAATTTGTTCCCATTTGAATTTGATTTGATAATAACTACAACAGCCTGACTTTTCGTGGTAACAGTGAGCGATTTTTAAAATGTAAACTATGTCTTTGTGAGCTGTATTTCAAGGTTTTTAGCTTACAATTGGAGCCAATGACTTCCTACAGTAACGGGAGTAGAGCAAACGCATTGTTGATTTTGTTATTTTCACAGGATTTGTTGACGGTAAGCAATGCATTAAAAAACACCGGCCTTATCCTTTAAAGGTGAAATCTGTTCCACAGAATGCAGCCAAGTTATTAAAGGAGAGTGCCAGTGTCATTTAAAAATCATTTAGACTTGGAGCCCATTTACATCTAGTTTACATTTCCCTCATCATTTTGTAATGCATGCCGTATGTAATTAGATTTTTTAACATTTACTAATTTTTCGTCCGTTTTAAAATACAAACTTTACGGTGTCAAACCTAGCTTAAAATTAACTGCTGTCGGATGTGACAGTAAAGTTTGTAAGGCGACAGCAGGCGATGTTTTGAGGGATTATTTCCTGGCAGAGACTTCCACTTCTTCCTGTGAGTGTCAGGTGATTGACAGTAAGCAGAGTGTAATGTCATGTGCGCACTGATATGAAAACACTGAACTCGGGCACAATGAAATAACAATAAAACAGGAAAACCAAATTAAGGCTTCATGTTTACTATGATGGATTATCAAGTTTAGGCAATTTTCAAGTCTGTGGAAGTTGTTTTTCATACTGTAGAAGAATGATTGGCAGCAAATGGCTTCTGAATGGAGGAAAACGAGCGCTGATATCTCCAACTCCAACCAGGAATAATATAGAGGACAGGGACAACCTAGACAATTGGCACAAACCTAAATAACACCACAATAAACCTTTAAATTGAAAAAAATAATAATTTGAACCTAGAAGGCAACCTACTCTCCTCACATAGCCTCCCGGTGAAGCTCTCGGGACAGGAGCACTCAAATGAGCGCCTGTGCGGGACCAGCGTGCAAACGCCACCATTACGGCATGGGTTCACCTGACACGGATCTATGATCCTTCTAGATGTGTGGACAAAAACTGAAACACATCAACAAGGAAATACAAAATTAGATTTACTTATTATTACTTCATTTCACATCCCTAAAACATGTTTGAATGATTTTGTGTGGCCTGTTTGGTAAACTTACCATCTGGCTGAGTTATCTCTGATGCGCAGTAGCCCCACTGCAGGTCCCGATCAAAATTATGTGTGAGAGAGCACCTGTGACAGTGGAAACAGGAACATTCACTTATGCATTCAAGCGGTAGGTTACAGTCACCAGCCCGTCACCTGGATGATAAACTGCAGACTCAGTTTTACAATGAAATCAAATGAACCTACAAGTAGCAACAAGCTTCCCCCGCTGTCTCTGTGATCGCGAGCGCTGCAGTTTGCTGCCAGTTTGATTTTGAGAAAAAAAACCTCTCAACCATGACCAACTGATACAGACGACTAATTCTGTCAATCATCCACACATTCAGTCGACGCTAAGTAACATCACAACACTTGTACACCATTCAGCAATGGATCAACGTTATGGCAAAGTCATCTGAGGTAGTTATCCGACACTGAAATCATGAGCACACACATATGTGCACACGCCACATCGCACAAACACGAAGCATATTGGCGTGTTGCAGCAACTCTCTGGATAACTGTGTAGGAGGACCAGAGATGTTGGGCCATATGTAATTGCATCCATATTGCTCCATCTTGTTGGCACACACCCTTCCTGTCACACACCCCCTGCAGCGATGACTGTCAGTTGGCTTTGCAACCTGGAAAACCCTTTAGCGGGTGTGTTGTTTTTCCAGAATAAGAATCTAATATAAACAAGATGATGATGCTGTGTCACAATTTGAAGTAATAAAAAAGCACCATTACGGCTTTGCTATGACAGTTGTTTATAAACCCATAAGATAAACTGTATGTCATTTAAAAAATAAGCTATGGCTATGATGGCGCTGTAAAATTATATTCTATAAACTTTATCTAATGTAGCCTTCAAAATAAGTGTAATAAACTATTAGCTATGATCAAGCGGTAACATTATTCTAGTTGTGACAAGCAAATGGTTACAAGGCATATGAGCAGTTTAGCAATGAACAATTTACTGAAGTCAATTACCTCATTACCTTGTTAAAGATTGCATTATGCTTCTTGATTACACTGTAGAAAAATAAATCCCCTGCAACTGAGAGCTGTAATTAGGTGCAACTAGCCATCCCAATTAGATGGTGAATTAGTGTCCCTTCAAGGAACCACCGCTATTACTGCAATGTTAAATAGAAAATGGTGAGGTTGTTAATTTGAGGTCATCCCATTTTGAGGTCAAGTCAACGCAGTGATGTAATACTTCTGTCTGTGTGAGAGTGACGTACAGTGCAGTTCTGCAAAATTTGTGGTTTGTGTGTGTCTGTACAAAACCACAGTATGACTTGGCAGCCCCTTATTGTCCTTAAGTGTTAAGTTGTCTGTTTGCCTAACGCATGAGTGTGGTAACTTTGTGTGATCATGTACGCACGTGTGCAGGGGAAGTATTTGTTTGTGTAACCAAAACAGTCGATGCAGACGGACAGCTAAGAAGGACTCACCAAGGTCTTGAGGATCTGACGGTGATGCAGTGATGATGAATCCTTCCACCCTGACGAAATGGGAATTTACATTCTTTGCCATTGGCAGTGAGAACTGCAGAGAGAACAAAAAAAACAGAAGTGACTTTCTTGCTGTCTTTCAGGTATGTTACTGAACGCAGACAGGGCAAAACTCAACACAATGAAATGAGTAACTGTCTCAGAAATATTTGTTCACAGTTTGGGGGTAGGTATGTTATGAGGGAGAGTGTTTTCTTTTTTCCCCCATACCTCACAGACAAAGAATCCTTTGAGTTTGTCTGTGGCTCTGATCCTGGACATGATCATATTCTATTGCACAGGAGGCCTTAGGCAGGGGACAATACATCTGAAGACTACATCCTTCTTTCAGACAACTAAATCATGGCTGTTGTGAGAAGGGATACAGACCAACACAAGCACTCTCATGTAGGCTTCAGTTTTGTGCTGCATCAACAACAGAAATGTGACAATATCTGAAATTTACTCACAATTCATGCATCCCCCTCCCTCCCCCTTTCTCTAAATGAAGCACAGGATTAAGGTGTTTTTTTGTAGGTGAATTAAAAAACCTACCTTTCCGGCTGTCCCTGTTTGGATCTTTAGTGCTTACGACAGTTTCATACCCAGGGAGTATTATTCGCTGAAATCAAGGAAGAAAAGTTAGTCCACAGTGTCCTCGGCAAAAGTTCACTAGATTGTTTTTGGCGCACGCAAACTGCATAACCCAGTCCAAGAATTGCAATGGTGACTGATCAAAGCAAGATGTTTTAAAAACTTACCGTCCGTGCACTGAAAACACAAGGTAGAAAAAGTAACGCAAAGTATGCCATCATGAAAGTCTGCCTTGAGTGGCCCCTGTTATCATGAGAAAACTCATAAACGCTCATTTCCTCAAGTCGGAGAGATGGTCTCCTCTGGCTGTCACGTTATATCTGTCAGTTTCAGAGTCCTCAGCCCGCTTTTGGTCATAGGAAACGTGGGAAACCCTGCAAGTATTATCCTGTCTCTCACAATTTCAGGCTGTACTGAGTAAACCCGTTGCGTCATTAGACTTGTCTATCCTAAGACATCCTATATCCCGGCTGCTGTCCCTCCACAGGCTCTGCAGACGCCCACGATTTAACATGCAAGTTACCGAGAGAGAGGAGAGGAAACTTTCCAGAGGAGGGAGGTGATGGTCGGGTGATGGGGGCAGGATCCCTCCTTTCCAGGCTTGGTCACCGTGTAACGCGTTACTCACGTGTCACATTAATTTTCCCAGTAACGAATTAGTTTATGTCAAATTCAGTGATACTGCAGTCAAAATATAAGGCGCTGTGTTTGTTATCACGCCCTGTAAATGTCAAAATTAGCATAGCTAGCAGGTAGTCGTCCACTCTAAGCTAACTTGAAAAATGGCAGAAAAGTTTGCTTTCTTAGGGTGGAAGCAGCTCTAACTACTTTGGTTTTATCAAGAAAAATGATAACAAAAACATTACTCATCCAGACATCCACACTATTTGGTTAACGTTACTTGAGCATACAGGAGAGGAGTTGTCCCGATATTTGAAGAGGAGAGATTATAACCGGCGTTTCTTTCTTTTTTTGCCAGGGCGTAACGGAAAAGTAATGTAACTACTAGTGTAACGAATTATGTCAAATTCAGTGATACTATTACAGTTACCAACCAAAATATAAGGCGTTGCGTTTTAGTTAAATAATATAAATATATAATATAAATTCAGATTGAAGGTCAGTTATCCAAATAGTCGCCCTTCACTAAGTTTAGCTAGCTGCCCCTCCTTCAAAATAAATGTCCTAACGTTCTCACACTAGCTTAGATGAGATATGGCAGAAAAGTATACTTTCTCAGGGTGGAACTACTCTAATTTGGTTTTCGCGCAAAATCATGACAAAACCAATTAGAAACCCGCACTATTTGGTTGCTCTTAGGAGAGGAAAATGAATTAGCCAGATCTTTTATAAGAATTAAAGGTCGCAACCAGAAATTTTGAGGGCTTAACTCAACTGAAAAGTAACAGAAAGTAGTGTAACGAATTTACCCATGTCAAATTCTGTGACACTGTTACAGTTAAGCAACCAAGATATAAGCCCTTGCATTTGTTATCAGCCCCTGTTAAGTTCAGTTCAGTTATCCATAATTAGTTGTCACCCACTCTCACACTCAACACCCCAAGAGCACAAAAGCACGTGCTCCCCCTTCAAAATAAGAGTCCCAATGTGTCTCATGCTAGGTGAGAAGTGTACTTTCTCAGGGTGGAAGCACTCTAACTACTTTGGTTTTATCAAGAAAAATGGTAACAACATTACAACTGCCAATTTTTGGGATATATAACAAGTAGTGGCATGAATTACTACTTCCAGGGAGAAATAAATAATGGCATTACTTTTGAAATGAGAAACCCAATACTGGCCACCATGCACCCTGTGTTGTCAGCATTCCAGAAGTGACATGCTGAGTCAAGAAAAAGTCCTCAGTCCCATAATCTACCCCCTCATTTTCACCAGCTGCAATAATCTCTCTCCAGATGCTGTGCTAAGAAATACAAAGAGGAGGCTGGATGACTAAAGAGCACTTTTCCATGGGTGAAGTAGCCCCAGGTGAATTTAGTCAGTCTCTGAAGAGGAAATTGTTCAACTATGATAACTATACCGTTAATTATTGACGATTCCAACTAACTTGGCAAACACATTTAGCTGGCCAAATATGCTAAGTGGGAGAATTCAGTCAGGAATTCAGTCTGTCTTACGTAAGACATTGGGTCATAAAGTACAACAGAGGGGTATTTCAAGTTTTTTTTTTACAAGGTGGTGGGGGTGGCATGGCAAGGATTTCCCTGCTATTAGAAATTATTCATACACATTGGACACATTGCAAATAAATAGGCTAACTAAGGAAAAAGAGGGTCAATTTGTTGGAATTACAGCCATCAATGCTTTTTAATCATTTGACATTTGAACAACCAAGTAAACTGCCACTGAAAACCACAGAAGCAGAAATTACAGGCAATGAAAGTACCATCATGTATTCACTGTAAAACATAGGAAGAAGATATAACGAGGAAATATAGTGAAATACCCAAGAAAATTGTGATTTGCTTCCCTTATGATCCTACAAACAGAGTCCTGCCCCAGCATCTGCTCCAAACAAACATGAATTTCATGGCTTTCCTTCACGGTTGTCCTCAATACAACATGGCTCATGATGGGAAGTCATTGTACAGGGCAAACGTCTTCAGTCTTCATAGCTCTGTGCGTAATTATTAAACTATACCATAACAAAACAGATCAGTGTCCCAAAATTACAACCAGAACTAAAACCTAACAAGAGGACGGCAGAATTCTCAACAAAATATACAACATCTATCACCATAAAATTGATTTTTTGGAGTGGAAATCGACAGCTTTGTAGCCTACAGGCAGTCCATCTGTTTGTCTAATCCTCTTTCGAAAGACAGTGCCTCAGGGCTTAAAAAGTGCAGGAGTGGCGGGGTTTCCCTTCAGACAATCGTCGCCTTGTAAAGGTCCGTCTTGGCGTCCTTGTCCTCCGGCGGGTTGCGGACGTTGTGGGGCACCTGGGCGCTCCTCATCTTGCTCTGGCACTGCCGCAGCTCGGCCACGTAGCCCTGGAAGCTCAGGCTGAGCTCGGAGTCCTCTCCCTGGGACGGGCCCGGCATCCCCTCCTCTAGATGGACTCCCTCCACGTCCATCACCTCCGGACCGGCCTGGGACGGGTCGGCTCCGGCAGAGGGGGATTTGGCGTTGGGGCCTAATGTGTCTGTTCTTCCGTCTGTGCATGGGAGAGAGGAAAGACAGGGGGAATTTAAGAATGAGACGATGTGTTCTAGGGGTCCGAGATGTCTGTAAATACCAAAACACCAAAGGTTTGAGGCAGATAAAGAACCAAATCACAAGCAAAACACAATCAGTTTACTTGGGCTTGATGAATATATCTTTTCTAGTTAACAGTGACTGAACAGTGAACACAAACACAAGAAAATCCAATCTTATTCATATTCAATGACTTCCTCTATATGTATCTTTAACTCGTGTGGGCCCATGTGTGACAGAGCATTGAATTCCCATTATAGCACATGATGGCCAGATGCCCAAGATGTCTTTATTACAGTTGAAATGATCTCAGAATTGGAAACGTTGTCAACCGTCACAAGGCTGCACATGCATCTCACGTTGTCCGCATTGCTTGAAAGAACACATCAGTTTAATATATATTTGTGCAATCTGTTGTTGTGGAGGCACGCTTGATGATATAACCGCTTCCACACAAACTTGATGAAGTGTTTTGACGAATCATGGGACTGAATGCGATCGCTTTTGTTGTCACCATGGTTATGTCACTGCAGAATATTTCAGTTCAAACAGAATAGGAAGCAGCATGACCTAAACATCAGGCCCTGCAACGAGTTAATAAAACAATAACCATCACATTTAGAGAAGGTCTGTTGGCCACTTGGACTCCCACAGTCCCCCTGTTTGTGCGAGGGGCTAAAGCCAGAGTTTCTGGGACGCTGGCATTACAGTTATGATGAGTGATAAACGGTCCACTTCTCTTCTGAACCCCACGGCCCCCCGGACTCTAAACACAGCAGCAGCCCGGAGTGACTCAAGCCGCAGCACTCCAACACACAGAGCCTCCGAACCGCGCTGGCCGTGATTCACTGCTGTTCGGGGCGGATGTAAACACAGCCTGGGAGTTCCCGCAGCTGATCTCACACAGACCCTCAGCAGAGCGACAGCCTTGAAAAATGTCATCGAGTTCAATGAGTTCAGTGACCGAGCTTTACTTGAAGCAGGCTTCCATCCATCACCTGGACATCAAATTCAAAGACTTTGCAACAACTTTCAAGATCTTGTGTGGTGAAATTCAGTCTGACATTGGGGTAAGTCTGACTTTGGGACATGTTTTGAGTTAAAACATGACATTGTCAAAATTAGATATTACTGAGCCATCATTTTTTGACTCATGATCTCATCATGTCAAGAAATCATGGTGAAATCATTCATTTTAAAACTGAATACAGCTGCTATATCAAAGCAAATGAAGGGTTTAATTCCCAAATGCTATATATCCATTTTCCAATTTCCTGAAATTCATCAGGAAACATTTGAAAAACAGAAATGATTATGTTCTCAAAACATCAACTATTTATAAGCAGCTGCCTTAAGATGACTCCCAACTTCAACACTAACCCATAATGTGCTTAACTTTCATGCCAACAGTCAATCTGGAAGAGTGGGTGTTGTATTTTTTTTTAATGGTGGTTATCTCATTTTGGAACAGAACTCTTCTAATCTCCATCACAGGGTTTTCCTCAGGATGTGATGCCTCGATGCAAGGACAGAGAGAGGTCGAGAGAGCCGAGGCATACTGAGGAATTTGGGTTTATTTTAGGTACTTTCAAGGCCGTCCATTTCTTTTCATAAACTTTCAATTCAAAGTTGTATTTTTTTTTCACTCTAAATGATTTTCAAGGCCTGTGGGAACCCTGTTGAAATAGAAATGACAAACACAGCATGGTTCTCAATCCTGGTCCTCAGGAGCCTGAGTCCTGCTGGTTTTCTTCTCTACCTCTTCGTTAATTACATTCACCTGGTGTAATCAGGGGCTGAATGAGACCAGGTGAATGTAATTAACTACCAGGTAAAATAGAAAACCAGCAGGACTCTGGATTGAGAACCACTGATATACAGCTTTAAAATGCCTGATTGTGTTTTCACATAGCGGCCTTCTCATGCATATTTTCAGTGTTGCAGCTTGCTGACTTGCTGTGACGTGTTAAATGATGTCTTGGCACATTAACACGGGCATGCCTCCTGTGGAGAGTCTTGTCCGCAGCCACGGCAGCAGCAGGGAGCTGAGACAGACATAGTAGCCAGACTGGAACTTGCCCAGCAGCAGCCTTCACCGAGGGCCGGCTGCCAAAGATCTGCGTTGAGGCCCTCCCTGACCGCCAGATGGATGATAAGGCTGGCCCAGGGTCAGCCGCTGCCAGCTTTCGGATTTGTCACAGAGACTCGAGGAAGAAGACGGTGAAAGGAGCCCGAAGGAAAGCTGAGCCATATGGTCCCTCAGGTGCGCCCTGCCGAAACACGGCCCGAGTCGTTTGCAGAGCACTTTTCAGAGACAGCCATAGGGCAGATGTCCCATTTACTTCCAGGGATCCTTTAATCTTTCCCCACATGGGCTAAACTTTTCCTCTGACCAGAAACTCAGGCAACTAACTTCTGTGATTGATCATGGATTCTGAAAGGAAAAAAGAACCACTTTCTCAGCATGAACTCGCTGGATTTATCATTGCTAGTGTTATGCTTATTGTCTAACCAAAGACGTTTCTGTACTACAAAAATACTACAAAATCATTTAATAGTGCAATCAGTTCTTGTTTATGAGAGGGACAGCTTTATTGTTGACTCATCCTAAATGCCCTGTGTGTTTAGATTAATCAGCATCATGTGAGTGAATAGACTTAGGCTGTGTGATATCGCCCCCTAGTGGACATCTCAATCACTACCAGCCAAACCTACGCAACACTTGTCACTACAGGGAGAAATTACTACAATGATGATTACAACAAGAAATGATCATTGTATCTTAGAGCAGTGATTTTCAGTCCTGGTCCTTGGGATCCAGAGTCCTGCTGGTTTTCACTCTAGCCATCCAATCAGGGACTGATTTACACCTGGGATGTCAGGTGAACACAAAGAACTACCTGGTAGGATAGAAAACCAGAAGTACTAGTCTTAGAGGATTACCAAATGCTTCAAGATTTTTTGCTAATATTAATATTAGTGTAGATTTGTTTTCAGTGCAAGTGAAATCATACCCTGAATTGAATGAATCTGTGTTGACGATACATGTATCACTCTCTCAGCTTCCCCCATGAACTTGGGACCGTATATGGTTCGATTCCTTATCAGTAGGATCAGAGGATCATACCAAACAATAGCAGTATCAAAGCATTAATTTTATGCCTCATATAAAGAAGAAACAAGCAGCATAGCTTGAACCTGTTCCATCATATTTTAATTTAATTTCTGGTATTGTGACAATGATACGTCTTCAAACTAGTATTGAGATGAGTTGATTTATTGTTCCACCCCGAGTGCAGATCCTTGAATTCCTCTGGAACAGCAGAGGGCGTCAGTCTGACAGTAATACTCACATCAACTGGAGACTGATGAGTGGAGTTTCTGCAGTGACTGAGTCAAGTAGATTGAGAGTTTGAAAGCACAGGAATGCCATCGAAAACGCTGCATATTTAACTGCTTGTTTGTACTGATTGGACTTGTCCTTATTCAGTGGGTGCTCATCTCTCAGGCACACACACATTTGATTGTGCCTGTGTGTGTAACTGTCGACTCAAGGGTCAAATGTACTTAGTTATGTCTTTGAGAAGTGGGGAGTGGGAGTGTGTTCACTTGCTGCATCTCCATGTTTGCAGATCTGCATGTTTGCATACAGTCACAGCAAGGTGGCAGGCAATATAGAAAATAAGGGTACATTTTGAGTCATAGCCATGTTTCTATTTTAGAGAGAGAGGGGGTAGAGAGAGGGAGAGATAGGTAGATAGATTAAAAACAATGGTGACAGTTTCTATCTGTAGCTCAGTCAACTCGTGGATAAGGTTACCATGGTGCCCGGTGGTGGGAAGAATCAGGCTGATGCACTTAGCAACCAGAAAAGAGGAGCGAGCCTGTGGAGAAGCAGCAAGGCTTTGCTTCTTCCTCATCATCTTGTGTACATATCACCTTACATGTGGCCTATCTATTAACACAGCCGTCGAGGAAAAAGGTCAGGCTCGAACATGTTTTGTCCACCCTTGTTTGAGCGCTTTGAAGTGCAGGATACCTCCGCGCTCGTCAAGTGAACAAGCTTTGTAGCACAGTCGTTGGAAAACATATTGAGCTGTCTTTTTGATTATTTCCCCCTTTTTTAGAGCTCGACACAGAGCTTCAAAGAAGGCTTCCTTGGGATTTCCTTTCAAGTTGAGCATCAAAACATGTTGTTGTCTCTAATTGGACATTTGAACACCAGTGAGGCTGCAGAGAAAGCTTTTGGCCAAAATTGGTAAATTTGTGATAACATCAAGACCGTGTCTCTGTTTTATGATTCTGATGAATGCCCGCTTTGTTTTGCTAGAACATACCACAACCAACACTATTCAATCTCAGCACTTCACACTTTACCTTGGAACACACACAGTGGAGGAGTGAAAACTAACCAAGTAGGGAGGGGAAATGGAAAAATGAAATCCATCTGCAGGGGATGATAATGATCTTGCCCTCCGCAAAGAATGAACCCACACTCCAGCACATCACAGCAAGCTTTGAAAGCACAAATCCAACATAAGACAGACCAGACTGGACAGACCCACAATGCCACACTGACTGGTGAGTCAAAGCTGCACACAACAAGCAGTGACACACACCACCGTCTGTGCACAAAAACCATACACCGAGCAGGTACACAGAACACATCAAAGACAGTTAGCGTTTGACAGTCAAGACTGTGCAAACACACCAAACTGAAGTCTGAACAGAAACACACACCAACACCATGAAACCAAACGCACACAGATAGAAAAGCACACGCAAGAGTGGGAGTTGATGAGCGAAGGATGCCAGAAGACAAAATGAGAAAGAGCTAAGGGAGTACGGGAGAAGACATGCGGAGGCGGAGAAGTGGCGGGGGACATTGAGCTCACGAACGTGTAAAAAGACAGACGAGAGTGATTTCCAATTCTAACATTTATTAGATCTAATCAAACACAGGTACAGAGTTTATTGGCAATGATTATCTACAACAGGCATCTAGAGAGGGAGTGAATGACCCAGATAAAGAATGACAGGCAATTCAACAATGTCACCAGCACTAAGGAGCACTTGTCCTCCAATGACTACACAACGATTTTCACCTTTTGTTGAAATTGCTACAGCAGGAGTGGACGCCACTTAATGACTCACAGATTTACAGTTACGTAAGAAAAATACCCTTTTGTCACTGACATTGTTGAATTGCGTTTACTTAGAGATGGTGGGATGGAGAGGAATACAGCATTTGATTTGTAATAAGTTTTTAGTATAGGCAGGTAGAACAATTATATTTGCTTCCACAAATAACAATTTCATGGGTCTCCAAAGTCTGGTTTGCTGCGATGTGTTATAACTAATTATACATAATGACCTCATAATGCCAGTAAACACAGCTGCTAATCTGACTACTTTCAGTTCTGTAGTAAGCTACAGATACTTGCTCATTTGTTCTGAATTATACTGTTCATTACAACATTAATTGACTACAGTACTGTCAAATATTGATCAATAATCCATATGCATTATGCATATGTTACTATTGATAAGTCCTGAAATCAATTACATCAACATTCTCATGCACTCAAGGTACAAAATAGTGTCACTCTCAATGTTCAACTGGAACAAACTAATCCCAATCATATGGCCAACCCAACAATTTGTGGTGTGAACCGAATGACATCCAAGTAAACGTTACTCACTTAACAATATATATACACATCACTATTTACAATTGATCTGAATGTAATTAGATCAATCAAACACATGCTTTGCTATGTTTATTAAAAACAAATCAAAATGAGTTTAAATGATTGGCGATCTGAGGAAGAATCATTTTCAATTTGTCAATAAAGTGCATCAGAGTCAGTGTAGAGGGAGTTATCATGGAGGAGGTCAGGTCAGACCGTTGGAGTGGGGGCACACACATGCACACACGACACACACACACACACAAACACACAGAGCACTGTATCATCACACTGTAGAAATACCTGAACTGGACTGTCCCTCTCCACTTGCGTCTTGAGATTTGGAGCAGGATGGTGGCGGAGTGAAGTCGGCCTCGGGCAGGCTGCCCTCGAAGGATAGCAGGGGGGCCGGCGACGGGGGCAGCAGGGTGCTGTTGGGGCTGCTGATGTCACCCTCCCCCACCAGGGTCAGGTCGCCGTGGTAGTCCTCCTCCACGGTCCGGAGGCCCGGCCGGGACTCCGAGAGCCGGGGGATCGGGGACAGGTGGGTGCCGAAAGGCGCGTGGCGCGGAGGGGGCAGCAGGCACCGCCTGGCCCCGGAGTGTCCGTTGGCACTGGAGCTGAGGGAGGAGTCTAGGCTCTCCGACCGAAGGCTGGAAGTGAGGGGCCCGCGCTGGGAGACGCCATTCTCTCGGCCCGCGCCCTGGCCTTGTTTTAGGGAGTCGGGAGTGGAGCAGGCCAGGTCAGAAGAGACGGAGCAGGAGGAGGTGGGAGGACCCAGACGCAGGAAGTCGGGAAGAACCAGGTCTTCTTTGCTCAGGAGTCCGCGCTGGTCGTTTGCTCGGCTACTCTGTGCGCGGCTCAGCAGCTCAAAGAATTCTGGGAGCGGAAGAAAAACAGATGAAAGGAGTTACCTCACTGAAACGTCCCAAACAGGTGAGTACCTGGAAGAGGAGGATTAGTCGGGTTTAGCATGCAGCACTGCAGCCTCACATTTGACAGAGAAAATAACCCTCTTCTAGAGCTGCCAAAGAGATAACAGTTAGTCCTGAGGCAAAGCAAAGCCGAGAAATCCACCACAGGTTATAAAAGAGAGAGAAGGAAGGAAAGGGGGATTTACCTTCAGCTTCATCTATATTAATCTTTTTCTGTTTTCTCTTTTCCCCTGGGAGCGCTGAGTCTGGTCCACTTGCTCTCACAGAAAAGTCCTTTCCTGATGACCTCTCATCCCCCTGCAGATGCAACAATAACAATGCACTCTGTTAGGGGGAGGGAGGGATGGGAAGGGTCGGAAGGGGAGGGGAGGGTACTGGGATGAGGCCATGCGTGTGCTGCCAGGCACCCTACTGAGCAAAGTGTCCCGATTTACTGAGACTTCATACAAAGATGATCCTGGTCCATCTGTTGTCCGGCTAACTCAATGTCTTAATTGACCTTGCTAGTAGTATCAAGACCAAGTCAGATCTTAGTAAGTATGGCGCAGTAGTTTGTTGTCTAAGCATAGGAAAATGTCAGGGAGCGAGTGAGCCACAGGCAGTGTTAGAGCAAAGAATCCAACAAACAGGAATTACACACCAATCAAAAGCATGTCATTGGCTGAATGTTAATAAAGATTTATTTGGGCGATTATTGAATGAGACTGAATGTTACAGAAGCAGCATAGCAGTGGAGAAGGGCAAAACACCATATTTGGACTCATATATGAGAATAAAGACGTCGTCTTAAGTGCTTACTGTTGCAGAAAGACTCCTGGTTGGTGGATGGCCTTTCAAGGAGCAAGACTTGGGCTTGTCTATTTGAGAGAGAGAGAGAGAGAGAGAGAGAGAGAGAGAGAGAGAGAGAGAGAGAGAGAGAGAATATTGTGAGTTAAGAAACATAAGGAGAAACTGAGAGAGAAGAGGGAGGTGGTGGAGGGGACACTTGGGGTAAGTATGCGACATGTCCTCCAAAACTAATATGTGATTAGGTAGAAGTAGAAGTGGAACAACAGAAGAGACGCTGATTACAACTGGCAGTTCAATTCCTGGAAACTGATGTTCTGCGCAGAAAGAGCAACAGTGGAGGGCAGGTGCCAGTGGGAAAGACGATTCCTTCAATCCATTGCATTTATGAGAACTTCATTGTGTCAGCAGGTCAGAGCAGTGCCTGTTTTGTTGATGTGATGTCAGTTTTAGTGGGTGTGTGTGGGCTTTAGTGTGTCTTACCTTTCCCCGAGGCTGGGTCCGCTCGGTCCAACACGACACGCAGGCCGTCCAAGCTCGATATGGGGGCACCCAGGTCCAAAGACTCACTTTCTCCGCTCTAAAACGACACGTTTGGGAAGCCAACACGTTAGCATCTTCATCTAACACGCTGAAATCTAAATACGTCGCTATTTAACATCTCTTAGCCTATTAGCATAATGGTTGACATTTTGGTTCCCTTCTTCAGAAGTATGTTTATCTGCCTTGTAATTCATGACAGTCAATTTATAAAACGGCTTTCAGCTTTGCGTCTGCTATATAATGCAGTTATAATGCCTGGAAACCCACAGGACCAAAATAAATCTTCTGGCAAGGATTTGGGGGAGGAGTGAGGAGTCGGCATGTTTGAGGAGTGTCGTCATTCTTAATTATAGCCCTGGTGCTCCATCATCAGAGGCTGGGTTGAGTCAGAGAGTGCTAACCACCGAGTAGAGATGGAAAAGGATGCGGTCGCTTCCCTCCCCTGACCATGATACTCCACCCTGCGGCACTGTCACACACTGTATCGGCTGGTCTTTGGACTCACAGGAGCTTCAAACAGATTAAGGCATTGTAGCCACCGGGGACGACTTACTACTTTGGCCACGAGATCGCTGAGGTGGAGGCCATATTTGGCGACCACAGGACGGAGGACCTCAGTGACTGGTTTGGTGGGTTTGGCTTTCAGGCCCACGGAGCGGTTAATGGGCACCAGGTCCAATCTAAGAATACAGGGAAAAGCAAAAATAAATGTTACGGTATAAAAAGCATACGCCGAAAAGTAGACAATCACAGGAACTCAACAGATCCAAGCAAACTCATTGATTGTCAATACCTAAACAAGGTGCGCTTCTCCAGTCTCAAGTCTCGTGAGCTTAGGGTCATGCAGTCTTGGTCCAAAACTAAAGGCTGTGAGGAAAAGACAGAAAGAAAAACATGATGGACACCAGCAACAACACATAAAATCCCATTCACAAAACAACAAACAACACGGTATCTCCTCAAAACTAAATTTAATCTCTAGTTTAATCCTTTTTAATCTCGTCTTTTCAATTCAGTTCAGTTCAATTCAGCTCTTTTCAGTGTCAGTTCTAACAAAGACTCCCTGTGGATCATTTCAATTCTCTCAAAAGGTGCTCGCAGCAGTGTTCTGGCTGTTAAAATGTTGCCAGCAGATGTTCTTAGCATTTGTTAGCGCCTCGCTCACCTTCTCCCCTCCCACCAGGAAGAGGTCGACGGCGGCCATGTTGACACTGATGTTGTGACAGAGATCTCGGAGGACCTCCCTGATGGAGGCGCCGGGCCGCAGGGTGATGGAAGAGCAGGAGCCGTCGGGCAGCATCACACTGCTGTGTTTGGGCGAACACTCGCGCACCCGCTCCCACACCGCCACTGAGTGACGATTATCAGCCTAAAGGAGAGTTCACAGGGGGAAATTAATATGAAGTCTCTTTTTTTAAATCAATAAAAAATAATGTAGTATTTTTATCATTAGAGTTTTCTGGCTACAACCTCAGTTGATCCAATTGTAGGGAATTACAGCATTTTTGCCTTTACATTCTGATGTGTGGTCCAACAAAAAATGAGTAGGCTGACAAATGCAACAACAACAAAAAAAAACCTCTGGCCTCTTATGATGGTCTCAGCACACACTAAGCTCTGTGTTGCCATGGTGACTTGTCCAGAGGAATCTTACCTCGATCTTGCCAGCAGAGCAGGAAGTGGCCATCTCCAGACTGGTACCGGAGGACAAGGAGCCTTGGGACTCCCTGCGGCCGTTACTGCCCCAGTAGTCTGCACAAAACACCACAGAGGAAGATGAGTTCACACGGACATGAAATATTAGCTCGCTACTCGGGTCAAATGACACTAGTTGATCGCTACACAATCCTCTTGGTGGTCAACAGACAACAGGTGCTTGTAATCAAATGCATATTTGTGACTAAGTAGCAGGTGTGTGTAATTAAATTACATTAGAGCTAGTCAATGAGATGTGTTTATGTTAAAACACCAGTATAAAATGCATATTAAGTTTAATTTCAGAAGATACAGAGGATGCTGAAACAGAGCTTGAATCATGAGGAATTGCTATGCATTCACAGCTTCGATGCAGATAATATTCTACTTAATGTGTTAAAATACCAATTTGCATGTGATACTTTGATCACTGTAGGGCAATTATGCATCTTGTTCAAGGACACTTCAGCAGGTTGGATGTTTGTCGTTACAAGGGCTTGAACCTTTTGAATCTCAGCCACAAGTCTCAGTTTTGAGCTGCAAAAAAACAAAATCAAGTGATCGGAAGTTCTCACCAAGGTTAATGTCTCCAATGTCCTTCTTCTTGGGCCCTTTCCCAAAGCTCCTGTTGCGGGACCAGGAGAAGAAGATCCCTCGCTTCTTGTCAGCGCTCTCATCTCTGGTGTCCTCGTTAAGCGACCTCCCTGATCTCTGCTTTCTGGCCTCCTGCGGGTTTGGAGGAGAATCAGAATCAACTAAATGAACCTGCCAACTTGTACTGATGAAGCAATGTCAACAGATTAACTTGTATACAGTCAAAACGCTTATAGCGGTACCTTTTTGGGCGTGGAGAGGGTGGAGCGGTCGGAGCTGGCGCTGTGTTTGGACGGCGCGGGGCTGCAGGGGATCTGGTAGGGGTCTGGCAAGGGACGGCCTTCCACCTCAGCCAGCATACACTCCTGGTACAGGGAGGACTTGAGGAATCGGGAGTAGCTGTCGAACTTCATGAGGTTAAAGATCTGCGGACAGGGAGAAAGAGAGAGCGGGTGTTTGTGAGAAACCAAGAGACAAACGGCAAAAGACAGGATGAGGGAGGTAAGGAGAGAGGGTTAGTGAAAGTGAGAAGAGAAGAGAATGAGAGAAGGGGTGAAGGTGACGGAGGTGAGATATGGGGGGGGGGGGATTTAAGGAAGGACGGAGACAAATGGAGAGATAAAACAAAACGGACAGGGAGTGGGAAGGTAGAAAGGGAGGAGAAGAAAGTGCTGGTGTTAACATACGGTTACAACTGATGTTATGACAGGTGTCCTAACAGTTAACGTTTTGTTATGCTTATGTGCAAGTTGAAAATATACAGGCCTTTGTGCGCGCATGAGTATGTGTCCGTGTGTACAGTATGCGCTAGATTCTCAGTGTGGGTGTATGCCAGTTTGTGTTTATCTCTCTGGTAAAGCCTCACAGCCCTTTCGTAAACAAACCCAGATGGTCACCAAAAAAACCCAATATGCTTGTGCAAAGTGACTAAAGGCTAGATGAGAACAAACCCCCCTATTGCACACTGAATCCCTCCTAACAATAGTGCTGTCTACAAAAAGCTCTCACGCTGATCCTCTAATCATCGGTGTTGATACAGTACAACATAATAATGTCAACTAATCAAATGCCTGACACAACCAGAGCCAACTTGATTTTATTGCAAAAATATGTGAACCAACAGCCACAAGTGTAGAAACACCACTTGTGTCAACCAAGAGCTCCTTGTATCTTGAGAAATGAATTCATCTGCTGTGTTGCCGGTACCTGCAGCTGCTGGGTCTTGAACATGTCGGGCCGCGGGGAGGTGAGGACGTCGTCAGCCAGCTGGGCTTGGCTGTCGATGTTGACCGGCGTGGTGGCCTTGCTGGACAGGAAGCTGTTGTAGATCTCTCCCGCTCTCTGGGACAACTGCAGGAAATAGATTAGATGTTGCTGAATTTCAAGAACAACTGTAGAAAGTTATGTTGCTACTCGTCCTTTCGTCTGCTCCTGTGTCAATGTGTTTTTGCACAAGTAAATAGCCCATCAAGGTGCCATCTGAGGCGGTTTGAATTCTTATGACAAACACATTAGTGACCACATACTCTACAATTTCGGTGCCGTTAAAGAAAACATATGACATGTATACAAACCACCTTACACCATCATGAGTGTATACATTTTTAGCATGGGAGGGAATCAAATGCCAAACCCTGGCATTTGGAGTTAATGCCATGCTCTACCAATTCACACAGGACCACAATACACCGAACCACAAAAACAAGCATTGGCTGTATCTGCAGCTGCATAAGGGGGACTTACCTGCTTTTTGTCAGTTGCAGGGACATGACTGAAGTATTCACAGGCCTGCCAGAACAAGATATTCTCCTCACTGAATTCCTTCTTGAGGAATTCCTGTGAAGACAGACAGCACACAGTTCATATATGATCTTATACCAAGACTCTCTATCACTTTCTCATCTTACCAATGCTGTTGTTGTCGAGACCAGTAGTGAGGCTAGAAATTGCCGGGTGTAATGTTGTGAACAAAATAAAAGCCTAAGTGTAGGCAGAGGGAAGTGTAGGCGAGCGCAGTTCTGATCAGTGCGGAGACAAGGTGTGGAGGGAGATGGCTATGGGACGCCAGAACTTACTATTGAGCCTTCTGGAGGTGTTGAGGGCCGAATTCAATGAAACATCTTTTGTGTGGGAGGTGCCTACATGATGAGCCGAATGACATGCCCGCTCTCACCCACGCTTCTTCGCTCTTACATCTACTACACAAAATCTGAGGTGACTATCAATCCGTTGTGCTATTTTGGGTGAACACCTGATGTAGAAACATCAGATCTGTGTTGGTAAATTACAACCGATGCAGGGAGTTGGTAACTACAGATCAAGTATGCCAGATAGAAACCCTTCATGACAGCTATCCAAGAGTCAAGAACACTTTCGGTAACCTCTGGGGGGGCTTCAAATCAACTTGAGAAACTTAATTCTCTGTGAGCTTTGCCCAGCTTACCGAGAAGTAGCGCACGCCCACCGGGTCCTGGAGGAGACGCTCGAAGCAGGCGGCCCAGCTGGCCACACGTCGATCCGAAAGCCTCCGATGGCTGCCCGCTCCTGGCAGGCTGCCATTACTGTTCAGGCTGCTCTGGCTGCAGCATCCCTGCAACTGGACCCCGCCGCCGCCATAGTCTAGAAGAGAGGAGAGTGATAGGTTAGAAGGTCCCACTTAGGTTAACTTAAGATAAAGGATAAGCCCATTTTCCAGTGTGTCCTTTCTCGGGAGTTTTACATGCTATTTTCAGAGAAACAGGTATCATGTGACTTATTTCCCACCTGTAGACACCGTTTGCTTTCATTTAACTCCAAACAATATCAAAGCCAAATTTCTGAGATGGCAAACTAAGTGTAGTAACGTGATTCATGGAGGAAAACTCGACCAAATTTAGCTAGGCTTCGTTTTTGTCAATGAATAGTACATTTGAATGTTTTTTAATCAATATGCGCATTCAAAAAGCCCTTATTGAATGAACGGGGCAAAAGTACTGTAGGTGTGGCGGATATGTAAACATAGGAACAAGGAAGTAGGCAAAACACCATAGCAAAATAACTATCATCAGAACAATGTCGGATTTTGAAAATAAAAAATAAAAATTACCTCTTCAAATGCTAATGTGACTAGCTAGACGAATTTCAGAGCATTAAAATAAGGTGCTAAGTAAGCACGTTTTATTTTACGACGTGTAGACATACAAATCAGTCTGACTTCATGATAATAAAAAGCTTGTTTCTTATCTGCTGTGAGACCCACTTCAAAATTTGGAAAATATAGGCGAAATCTAGGAGTTTTCCACAACACAAAAAAAACCACAGGAATTTAAGAAGGGAGAGAGGGCTTCACATTCACCCCGACGGACATGGGAACCCTGCAAACTAGAACTCACTACAATAATCTAAAAGAGAGAGAGAGAGAGAGGAGATAACATAGATGCCAGACGATAAGAACATGAAATCTTCTACGCTGTAACTACAATCATCTGCCAAAGTCTGGCGAGAGTGGAGAGAAATGGAGGTTAGAGGGTCGGCATCGGGGGAAGAAAATTGCAGGTAAAAGGAAAAGACTAATCATTTGACCGCCATTTGACAAAAGTCTAGAAACTGTGAGAATTCAGAGAGGAAAGAGGGTGTCCTAAAACTCGTCTAGAAATCACAAGAATTTGGAGTGAAAGGGTGTCCTATAACTGCACCGAGGAAATTATATAAAGTGCAACCACTACCACAGATCACAGCAGGAGGAATAGAGAGCGGGTTAGAGGGTTGAGGTAAAGGACAAGCGGGTTGAAAGCTGATGGCATGAATAATGTTCCCATTTGCTGCATCTCTCACCATTGTGAATGTTTAAGGAGGGGAAAAGGCGAGTGTCAAAAGTAAAAAGAAGTTAGGAGGCTGGGTGTGGGTTAACAGATCTGATTGTATCCCATGAAGAAGCAACAGACGTCACTTTCCCAAATTTAAACTCTGTTGGTAAGACAGCAGCAAAGAAGGAGCAGCAGGAAGAGGGGGCAGAAACAGAAGAAAGAGAGGAGACATGGCTGATTACAGGGACACGGGGGTGGAGAACGGGGTGAGGAGGTGAAAAAGACCCAGGAGCTGCTGGTGAGCTCTGCACAGTACCCGCTATCACGGCGGCAGATGGCCACTTTAGAGCTGTGGGCCGACCAAGCAGGGAGCGCACAGTAAAAATAAACAAACAATAGGGTCACATTTAGAGGAGAGTCAACCAGTGGGCAACCGGTACTGACTGACGGAAATGTTAGCTAGGTCAAGTAACTCAAGTCTTGAATGCCGCGTATCTGTGTCTTGCCGATACGCCTGCGCAAGTGGAGGAGGATTGACAAATAGGTGTGGGTCAACTGTGGCTTTGTGAAATAAAGGCACTGCAAATAGTGCGTGACATCACTGACAGCGTTACACTGAAGTCTTTCAATTTATGACTAATGTGGCCGCAACATGGCCTTCAAGCCTACATCCTGGTGTCTTGGAAAACTGAATCAGTGGATGTGTCACCAGGATTATAAAGCCATTAAGCAACGCGTGACAGCCTGAGATACCGTGGAATTTTCTCTTTTCTACAAGGCCAAATGACTTGTTTGACTGCGATGTTGAAATTCCCCCATCTAAAGTTTGCAGACAAGCTGTTTGTTTGGACTTGGGTTATCGTATTAGGTCTGAGGCTTTGGGATGCCGTGTTTACCACATTGTGTGCCGCTTTGTTAATGAGATGGTTTAGAGAGCAAACAGCCTTGCATGTCTGAGCCACATCCACAGTGAAAGGAAAAAAGCAGCACTCTGCACCGCAGCCTCAGTGACCCTGTTAGTAAATGTTATTAAAACTGCTATGAAAGTGGAGACCAGACGGCAAACACACTCGCCCTGAGCGTAGCCCGAAAAATGCTCAAGAAACACCCTTTGTTAATAAGCCACTCTGCCTTCAGTGAATACATTTACATCATCTTCACTAAAAGTCCTTTATTAAACCATTTTATTGGACAGCTGCAAAGTTGCATGTCGAGGATAGCCCAGAAAATTAGAAAGAAAAGGCAAACACTGAGGACAAGCTGCATTCAAGATCAAAAACAGTTACCATCTCAATAAAAAGGGATCATGAGGAAAAAGCCTTAAAATCTTGTTTACAAATGTTGATTCAACTCAATTTGAAGAGTATTCAGCTATGTAGCTCGCATTCAGGAGCAGGATAAATCTCTTGTACTTTTTGTATCACAGATTCTGACATGTTTTTTTCACAAGGAGAACATTTTAAATGGAAAGCAGAAGTAAAGGAATGGTACTCACCACCATCTGAAGAAGCAGCAGACTGAAAGAGAACAAAGAGAGACATGAGTGAGAAGCTGCCCTCATGACCTCCTGTGCCGAGACAAGGGATTGGAGCCTTTGCAGATAGTAATGTCTCTCCAGACATCCCACCAGTCGCTCTGAGAGGTGTGTGTGTGTGTCTGTGTGTGTGAGTAAGAGAGTGTGTGTGCTACTGGAAAGGGGTTGGATCTTGGGTCCTTACACAGGGCCATTAATTTGTAAGTGGGTGGACTCCTGGGCTCTAACACATACACAGCTGTTCACACCTCCGGACCAGGACCCACCCCTCATTTCTCACACACACACACATACAAAGCCAGGAATTTGCATTCCTGCTAACTGGAGTCACAAAACAGATCAGAGCTAATCAAGGGAGAGCTACTTGAGAGGCCATCACTGGCAGTAATGGTCCTCTTTTCACTTGCTAATTCAGGGAATGAGTGGTTTATAGGTCTATAGATGCCTGCAAATAAAAGGCAAATAGGACAAGCACCCTCGGTGGGCATGTACATTTCACAGTAAAGACTTTTCATAATTGCCCGTATTTACAGCCAAAGAATGATGTTCTATAAAATACCACCCGTGTCTGATCTTATGATGGATTCACAAATATTTACTTGGCAAGTTCAATTGCCACAGCGGTGGGCCTCTGTAAAAAACCTGTTCGCATCATTTTGGTCGGGCTATTAAAGAGAGATTTAATGCCCAAACTGTGATGCACTTGAGGCAAATATTTTTAAATGCAGGGGAGGATATGAGAGGAGCGTCTTAGGGCTTGGTCCAAGAACACTCTTTAAATCAGTGCGTTGGAGGATTCATTTGAAAAGGGGAGACTATTTCCAGAAGAGTATTTTCTGAGCTGCCACTTCAAAGTGTGAATGTTCAAGGCAGATAATGCGTCTAAACAAGGCACTTACTGCCAGGCTAGTGTTCTGGTGTGAGCAATACTTTCAATTCGTGCTTAAGCTTGTTTTCAGATTACTGAATGCAGTATTATAGAATATACAATCAAAACTAATAAGAACTGTTCACTGTGATAAGGCGGTTTTGGGGGGAATTTAAACATTAGGAATCTAAACACTGGACATCTTAATATGGTAAAAGTGTAATTATCAGCACTATGACTAATTATTCAGAGATGCTGGTATCTTTTTCCGGTCTGATTTATTTATAGTATAACTACTAAATTGCCTGTGATTTGTGATCTATGATCAGTGATTTGATTAGCGGTTCTCAGTTTGATCTATCAGTTGTGGAACAAGACCAGACATATTCTGGACCAGCCCATTCTTTTTAGTTTGCGTTGATGCAACTGGCCATGTGAGGGCAAGGGACGTAACCACAAAGCGACTGTTTGCTCCGTTTTGGGAGTGACCACATGTAAAAGTTCCATCAGGCGTAGACCGCTGAACCACTAATTGTCTCTGGCTGCCTCTTTACAACTCTACAACTACTGAATCCAACCCCTTGCAGTCAACACCCAAGAGCCACCTCTTCTGTGGCGGCTAGCTTGTGTACAGTAATCATGGGTGGGTAGGATGAAGCCCAACATAAAGCCCAAACAGAAGAGAGAGAGAGACAGAGAGAACACCCACTCCATATGCCTGTCCCTTTGGGGAGCTAAAAACAGCTAAACCTCAAACCTTAAATACATAGAGCCTTGTGACTGCGGTTCATTTTAAAGAACAGACAGACATCACACATCATGACGCAAATTTTGGCTTTCAACACATGAAAGCCCCCCACGCTGAAATTATGCTGGGGGGGGGGGGGGTATTCGCTTCAGCATTGACATTTCTAAATCTTATATCTGGAGAGTTTTTATTTCTAAGACGACAAACATAATATGATGACAGACATATCCCGTATCTTGACACAACGGAACTTCCACTCGTTCCCTGCCACTTGTACGAGAATTGTGGGAGAATTGCAGTAAATTACAATGAATGCCGTCATGACACACACACTTGATGAGATAGCTGAGCGGCTACATCACGCTCATGTCGGCGGGGAATTATCTCGATGACACAGACTTGTGTAACAAGTCTGAAACATCATTTGACAACCTGTAATGGATGGGAATGTTGCAAAATCACTCATGTTCATGAAAAATTGACAGTGGCATCATTGCACAATAGCTGTTAAAGGTGGGCCGCATAGACCTGGCAAATATACAGAGTTCACTGTGTGTGTATGTTTTTGTGTGTGTGCGTGCATACACAAGCCCACAGGGGTTAGACCACACACACCCCTATGTGTTTTTGAGCTTGTTATTGCTTCCTCGCCATCAAGTAGCCTTACAATGAGGCCAAAGTGATGACCCAGGAACACCAGCACCTCTTGTTCCCACAACTGGCCCCACTCCCTTCCTCTGTTCACACCTCCGGTGATGAGCCGGTCCAGCATGGGTGGCTCTGGAGGAGAGGCCTCTTTGATCCCTCTCATTTAGGGCCATAGTTCACAGACCGCTTTTCTGAGCTGTGACCCCGCAAAAAAGCTCAGGGAGTTTGTTATCAACCAAATGGACGAAATCGCGCTTCAAGTCAGAGCAAGTATCTTGGCTCCAATCTGAGGAGGATTTGGCCCTCCAGTTGGAAAACGGGACTCCAACTTTATTGTGGTTCAGCCCCCTCGCCGCACAGTCTGGAGTCTTGAGACACCGCTTGCTGAAGGAACGTAGACGATCACAGCAAGACAAATTTCCTTCTATGATCTGAAGGGAACCACCACGACAAAAACACACTACGACTTCATCTATGGCAATTCAGTTGAAAGATATACCACGTTCACACACACACAAATGCAAATGTCCCCGTTAACACCTCTCACGCACTGTATTGCTGAAGGTGTAAAAGTGAGTTCTCGTATCTTTGGGACCCGTTTAGGCATGTTCCTGCCTCCAACAGCGGGGTCGAGATGCACCCTGTCCATCACCTCACCACAGCCTGAGAGAGAAGGCTCTTCTAAACTTTTACACAAGTCAACGCAGTCTCTACCGCCGCACAACTGTGGCAACAAACGATTCCCCGCTGCTCGCAACAGCTGTTCTGAGCGGTAGAGAGGAGAGGAGCGAGAAGAAGGAGAGGCGAGAGGGAGAGCGTAATGACAAAAACAGCTGACTTAACAAAAGGAGTCTCCCCACATCGCGGAGAAGAAGAGGGAGAAGAGAAGGCTCGGTCGGCGAGCCGCAGAGTTTACTTACTGTGTTGAAGTTCCAGCTCTTCTTGAAGGAAAGTCTCTTTTTGAGACTCATTGTTCTCTGGTCTGCTACGGCAGCAGCAGGCAGACAGATATGTGTGTGTGTGCGAGTGCATACCTGAACATTCCCCACCCAAACTCTGCTAACCATGTCTGTACAAGTCGGGGAGAGAGAGAGAGAGAGAGAGAGAGAGAGAGAGAGAGAGAGAGAGAGAGAGAGGGGGAGAGAGAGGGAGGTAAATCTGACGAGGTACCGGACAGAGAGAAAGAAGGGGGGTGGATGAGGGGAGGCGGGGGGGGGGGGGGGGGGGGGGGGGGGGGGGTGCGAAGGAGGAAAGAAAGAGTTCCATTTCCTTACTCCGCAGCTGTTGCCATGGCAACCCGCCCGACAATACATACAGCCTCTGCCACAGTGGCATGAAGGAATCAGATGAATTAACCCTCACCCCATCCCCCCGACCAGAACACACGCACACACACACTCTTATATCTAAACCACATTGGCCTTCCCCTCCTTTTGTTTCCAGTCGTGGTACTCTCTTTACTTGAAAGAGAAGAGAAATACCCAGTCGCTGTAAATTGAAACCATATGAATTTTCAATCACAATATAAGACGGGTGAAAAAAAAAAGAAAAGCCCCCAACTTGAACTCTCAAGCTTCATTATTCCTCATCACAGAGCGCCATTCAGCCAAACAAAGTCTCCACCTCAAAAGTGAAGGTCTGACTCTGTAACAAAGGAAACGATATGAGACTCTGATGGTAATCGTGTCAACTGGTGGTTCTGCTAGCAGTTTCCTGCACGCAACAGCAGAAGAAAATGGGTTTTAAAATAGGTTTTGTTCTGGCATCACTCGTTTTCGCAGTGTGCCTCCGCTTTTTTGGCACATCTCTACGATCAGCGTGGAATTGTTTCTTGACCAACTATTATTCTTAAAGCAGAGGTGGCCCGTTCCGAGGTGTTCCCACGGCAAATGAGCTACAATTATTCCACATTACACCCCGTTTTCTGGACTTAATGTTCCCATAAATCACATTCAGATACGGCGTATTTTAACAGGCTGGGCTTCATGGTAGATTTCTTCTGTTTAATTAGATTTGTACATGGTCTATCACTTTGGACGTTGGATGTTTGTCATATGTGCATGGTTGGTGCGAGGAGGGGGCAATCTGGTCTCCTGGACAAGGACAGGGACAGGGACCTTTACTCCCTCTGGTGGGTGTGTGTGTGTGTGTGTGTGTGTGTGTGTGTGTGTGTGTGTGTATGTGCAAGAGAGGGTAAGGGAAAGAGAAAGGGCATGGGGGAGGGGGTGACAGAGAGTAAGAAAGAGACAGAGAGATCCAGCATGCGTACGCTTGCATGTCCAGATAACATCAGCCACGCGGTGATTAGAAGCTGCTGAGGGTGCTGAGATGAGTCACCCATAACTGACAGCCACAAAAACACAAGACAGTCTTCTTCACCCCTCTGCCCTTTGACCCCCTGTGGCAGAGAGTTCACACAGGCCACTGCAGCCAGGTGAGCTCATCCAAAAGCACATGACCCTAGTAAACAAGAGCAAAGCCCATTGGAAATTTCCAAACCAAAATGCCTTGGGGAAAAGCGTTTGTCCATGGAGCCCCTTGTGTTTCTAATTGAACAGAGGCTGCAACTATAACCAAAATAGGCTTCACGTGAGCTTTGAGCTCCCTCCTGATTTAATCAATTTGTAAAACATTTCTTGCCAAACTTTACTGTGACAATGAACACTGCCTGTCACAAGACCTAACCGCTCGCAGCTCGAGTTCTAAACCAAGCAGTCTTGACCGAAGAGGGAAAATAATCTAGCCCTGCTATCTATGGCAGACTACAAACTATTCCCCGAAAATAACATCAAGAAAAGTCCTTGGATGGAAGCAACTTCCTTTTGAGGGAGGGAGGGTGAGGGTGCGGTGACTGATAAGATGGAAGAGACATTTCTTTACCAACCAAGCAAGGAGAGTGTGGGAGAGAGAGAGAGAGAGAGAGAGAGAGAGCGCGAGAGAGAGAGAGAGAGACGGACCGACTTAGAGGATTATGAAGCTCCTCTGACAATATCTAACCAAAGATAACCAGGACAGACAACCTTGTGTTTGCTTTTTAGATTCTAGGAGGCTAAGGAGCGGGGCCCAACATATTTACTGTGGGAAATCTTGTTTGTCACAGCAAATCTGCCAGACACTCTATCACATCAGCTAGGATCTGATGAGCTCAACATGCTTATGTGATGCTGAGTGACCAAGAATGGTAAACAACAGGAACACAATTAGTGTCCCCTTAGATTTGCTATCTGTGCTATGTCCATAGGCAAAGTGACACTGTGTTGAGTGGCTTGGGTCAACACAGTGTTCTCATGATCCGTTTGGAGATGGCAAATGGATGTACTTCTTAACAAGTCACTTAGTGTTCAGTGTTAAAATCCTATTTTCATTAAGACAACTGAAAAAGTATTTCAGTTTCTGCGTTGTAATTAACATTCCAATGCAGTTTCACTTGTTTGTCAATATGCTGAAACAATGAGGCTGATCATCCCACTAGTAAGTAACACTTGATTAAAGAAAATTCTTGAAACAAACTTTCACTAGAAATAAGTGAAACTAGAAGAAACTCAATAAAGTGCAAAACTCCACTAACACTGAACAATTCTCCAACTTGCAAAGCTGCAGCGGTTTGTTTATTTAGCATTTGTCTTCCAGGTTTGATTTTCCGACAAAATAGCATGTAAATGCAATGTTGTTTAGCAGCCAACTTGGAAGACCCAGATGTCGGACCTTCCCACCAGCACATGAACACAGCATAATACGAAAATCATCCATTGGCGGAAATCCCAGATCTGGATCACCACCAAAATCTAATCAACTGATCTGTGGGCCAAGGGCGATCTGTCCACCAAATTTCAGCCAAATCAGTTTGTAACTTTTTGAGATATCTTACTAACAAACAAACAGACAAGGGTGAAAACATACCAGCCTGCCAACTTTGTTGGCTCCACTCGGCGATTTTTTCACTTGTTTGAAAGAAAAAGTTAGGTTTTAAGACTCAATGTTACATCAAAGGACTTGTTGAGATGGATATTTTCTGCAGTGTACAAAATCAAATGTAAAACATCATCTTATCCATGCATACATACATGAGGCTACTCTGCAGGACTTAAATCACAAGCCATCAATTTAATGGTGAAAAAAGATTAGACCATGTTGGTCTCTGAACAGCTAAAATCTAAAACATTTAAAGAAAAGGTTTTTCTAAAAAAAAAAAAAAGTTTCTGCAGTATCCAAGATCCTGTATCAAGCATTATGATGAGGCTGGGGGGGGATATACGTGTGTCTTACATAACAAGTGCGGCCCTGAGCCAAGTAAGGAGTCCGGACCTGCAGTCTTCAGTCGGCGTGTAAGTGTAATCCCCTCAGTAAACAAAGAGGTTGCTCGCTCTGTCTTTTAAGTCAGGACTGATTTGCATGCAAACAGGGGCCATCGTCACAGAGTATTTCATCTCTTAATCTCGCTGATCGGCACTAATCTAGTACCTCTTCCCCAACACTAACCAGTTAGCCACAGCAGATGGGGACGGCTCCACTCCTGTCTGGACTTAAGAGGCATTACTATGACTTGTGCCGTACTGTGTGTGTGCGTGTGTTTGTGTGTGTGTGTGTGTGTGTTAGCCACTTGTTGCTGATAACAAGGCTAGCATTCCTCTGAATGGAGATGTTTACCTTTCTCCCTCTTGCTGCCCTACCTCTCTCAGGGTCAGGCACTTGCTGCTTTAACTAGGATCGGAATTAGCCTCTCCCAACTTATTACAGTAATGTTACACTAACTCTGCCTGAACCAGCACAGTTCCACTGACCTCATGCTGTGGTGCACCATGGCATCGGCCCCATTATCTATAGCTAAAGTAATTGCATAGCCTGAATGCATGCATGGCAACGTGATATTAACTCTGTGTTGGAGTTATGAACGGGAATCTCAGCATCTCACAGATGGACTGGCTGGATGTGATGCTAGATTTAAAATGTGCCAAATCTAAAATCCATTTCATTTACCAGGCAGGACTGAACACCTCAAAAAAATGAGACAACTGCAGAGAGCGAAACTGGAACCAGTGACCCTCCCCCCCAAATTTATTATCACGGAGAAAGGGTTGCGCTCACATGTGCCTGGAGGGTTCGAGGTGGGTAAACCACATAAGACGCCACCACACCCTCCTGCTCTCTTTCCCCTTCTCTTCCATAAACAACACCAGAAATGGACTTTCCAACCTGAAACCTGACACTTATAATTAGCCCTGTGACTCTTTCCCCCCTTTTCCACCAAAATAACTTCACGAGAAAGCTTAGTGTGCAGCGTTTCGGGGTGCTTGGGTGAGTTTGTTGTGTAAAGAAAAGGCCGTGTTATTACTGAATATCTGCCTCCTGGATGTGCAACGGGGCAGACCTTGGCACTGAGAAGGAACAGACACAGTCGCTTACTTCCTGAGCATAACTCTCAGTGTCCTGACCTTACAGCCTACGGTCTAATCCTACTGGTCATACGGAGAACCTGAGCTGGCTGAGTGAGACTGGGAAAGAATGGAAGGATGCGGGGTTGGTTTAAGTTCATCCCCCCAGGCTAAAGGATGCCGTCCAGTCCCCATGGGTATTTGGCATGGGGACAAGTTCACGGCAACTCTCACAGGGGCAAAAATAGACGTTTGAGGAGGGAAACAAAGACAAAGACAGTGGATTGCTTTGTCTATCGGCTATTGTTTATCTATATTCTTTATTTAACCATTGTTTGAGACACTTATTGTTCTCTGTAATATGTAAAATAACAGCTTACCTTTCAAATATGCTCACATTTCATAATATGACTCACAGGTCGACTAGTACTACATCATTTGCATTTCAGGGCAAACTTTATATCCGGCACCTTTACAAATACCATCACACATGCTGCAGGTCCCAACATGAACAATACGTGGCGCCAACCAACAGCAAGCAAGTCACACAATAACCATGGCATATAAACAGACATATTGTATTTCTTTATATTGACTAGCGGGTGAAGAAGTTATAGAAATAGCTCACAGGGGAAAGTTAGTGTTTAGGCTGCCAAAGTAAAGCACCAAGTCAATCCCTCACAATAGCGCGGGGAGAATAACTTGGCTGCCCCAACAATCCGTGTTTATGACTTCCACAGTGCTAAGCAGACAAGACCTTGGCCTGGTTCTACAGCGTCCTGCGCCAACACAAGGCCAAAAAGATACCAACCACATTCATTTTCCAACCTTCCCTGGAAGCCTCTCCAGTTCAAACAAGACAGCCTGTCTTACTCAACGTCTTCGACATGAGGCGAACGCGCCCCAGCGATACCCCAGCCACAGGTGTGAGGTAAAGTGTCGAATGCGGCGAGCAGGCTGCCGTATCTCAGACATGTCCAAACTGTTACCAGGGAGGTGATAAAACAGTTTGGCAATTCTAAGCCGTTCCTTGTTGAGTAACCTCCACACCCTTGGCAACAGACTCACACTCAGTGAAGCAGAGGAATTTAATAATAGTAAGTTTGAGGAAGGTAAATAGTGTGTGGGGACTGAATCATTTGCAGAACCTATGCTTCACATCCACAGCCTTCCTTGAGGCAGCCTTTCCCATGCAGCCAATCAACTGGGAATGATGAAGAGCTGTGCGGAAAACTAAACCAACATATCATGTTTCCGAGTGGGCAGTTTGCTAGATGTTGATAGATGATGTCATGGTGTTGGTGTGACATCATCGTACAATGCTTAATAACAAAAAGCCAACGAAGAAGCCAAGAGTGGAATTGCAGTGCGTCTCCGGCCAGAGGTGGAAGGCAGCGGGTATTTTCCGTGGTTACAGTTTGGTCAAACAGCAAACTCAGCAACCACAGCCACATCTGGTCATCTGGTTATTGGCTGTTGCATATTCATACCCCGAGCAGCTGGACAATCAAATAACTTCATCTGAAGTTTCGCTGTGTTAATGTACTGTTTTTCCAGTTGGTGGGTTGGGAAAGAAGCAGTCTATTTAATTACAATAAAACCTCTGCGGGAGGAGAAAAAAGAATCATAGTGGAGACATTTAGAAAATGTCAGGCTGCCTGCTCTTTGCATCCTATAATGCTAGCCTGAGGACACATTTCGTGAGCGCAACTGTCCACCCACACTCCAGAGCTGCCCATGTGATGTCAGCGAGATAAAAGTGCGTCGTGTTCCCTTGCCTCTACCGCTAATCCCCGGGAACACACTATTCCTGCTCATCTTCTCAAGTCACAACATCCACATCAAACATAGAGCGCAGAATTCATACACTGAAAGTATGACATGGCAGCAGACAATTATTCTAATATTAGTAGTAATCATAACATAACAACATGCATGTGCATATAAGCTATGTTTACTTGCATATTTATGTAGGTTCCTTTAAGACATGAACAACCAAGACCATGCAGCGCAGAAAAAAAACAGTTGTACCAAAGACATATTTCAGCAAAGGTTGCTTTGTGAGAAATGAATAAGATGGGTGGTGAATCACAGCAGGAAAATGCCTATAGGAAACCAAGAGGGGCAGGGCAAAACCACAAGCAACCACTTCAAGTTCAAACTCAACTAAGGCTGCTACATGGCCACCTAAAAATATCATGCCACTGAACATTCAGTGAGGACTTGATTCCATCTGACAACAACAACCCATGATCTCCATCCCCCCCCCCCCCAACACCAAATGCAACTTCTCCCAACGGCGCCAATTCATTTTGAAATGGGTCACTTGTCAAGCGAGTGCAACAAAGCTCACTTCGTTCAAGGGCGCATAACCAACGCTTGGTGGGTAGATGACAAGAGGAATCCTGGGTCACTTCACAAAACCCTTTTAGTATGACGCCTAATTTAAAGTCAGTGTGCATCCTGATATAGAAGCTAAACAGCATTTTCTGTATACAGCAGCGCAGTGTGTGTCACGCAGCACATGGGAGTTCAGCTGGCACTGGCCAAAACATTCCTCCGACAGACCACACAAGCTAACCACTGTATGCCGCTCAGACGCTACAACAGGAGCTACAAAGAGCCCAAAGAAGGAAAAGTAACCGTTGCAGAGAAGACACCACCAGCATAAAAGATAAAGATGGCATCGCCGAACAGAGAAAAAGTGAGGAAAGGCAAAATAATGACAGAGAAAGACTTTAGAATTTCATGATGAGACTTACAGAGTTGAGAGTTAAAGTTTGCTCCATGTATGGTGCTGTGTGCGTGTGTTTGGCTCGTCTTCAGCGCTGCTCCACACGCCCGGTGTGTGTAAACGAGTCCATCCGCTGGAGCTCCGTGGTGCGTGTGTGAGTCTATGTGTTTTGCAGTGGAGAGAGATACTGAGCTCAACGGGGGAGGAGAGAGCGTGCAGGAGAGCCGAAAATCCTGACAGCTACTGGGAGTTCAAAAGCTCCCTCTCTCTGCTGCTGCTTCCTCTCTCTCTCTCTCCCTCCCTCTTGCACTCTCTCTCTCCCTCTCCCTCTCTCTTTGCTGTAAACTCCCTCCCTTTCCCACTCTGTCTACCTCCCTCTCTGTCTCTGTGTCTTCATGCCTCCTCTTGGTTTCTGCTACGCCCACAGGATAGATCTCTTAGCCCCAGGCGTGCAAACAAGAGCTGCTAATATCTGCACACCTAAGAGGGGAATGGAAACGCTCATGGAGCAAAGGAGGTGTCCCCCATTTCCCAGCAGACGCCCATGCACAGACATAACAGTGTACATGAACTAATAGCTTACATTAATGGATACATTCACATGCACCAACACCTCAGAAGACACTGCAACAGAGTCTCTGTGAACACACAGCAGCCTGCTAATGGTGTCATCTCTGGGAAGTTCTTGACGTGTTAGCACACACTGTCATCTGCTGAGCGATCCTGGCGCAAAGCATCTGTTTGGAGCTGGAAACAGGGAGCCTGTGATGAGGAAGAAATAGGCTCACATTGGTGGTGCGTTGGGATGTGGGGGCATATGCAGCAGAGCTGTGACAAGCTCTGTGCGGAAATAAGGCAGGGAGGTACAAAGCACCACATTCTTCGACATGCCCAAACATAAGGGGATCTGACAACAAAGGCTCAGCATGCATCAAGACGCTCCTCTCGCTTCATCACCAGATAGAGAGAGAAAACGAACCTACACAAACACGCACACAGAATAATAAAGCAGTTTCTTCTTCTACTGAGGCAGAAAGAAGGCACACAAATGAAACAGGCCAAAAGCACAAGACTATATGCCGTTCTGGCTTGGTGCGTGGGCTGCAAACGCTACGTGTCAGAGCCTTCGTAATGTGGAGAAAAATAACAAGCTTTTGCTCATTCCCGTGCTAGCCGCTCTGACGCACACCACTGACCACGGAAAAAGCAACACGGCCACACGCGTGCAAATTGTTCTGGGCTTCCCCATATCATGCAGCGAGGCCACATCCAGGGGTTATCCGCAGGGGTCTGCCCTAAGCACCGATGGTGAACTCTGAAACAGTCTCACGGTGTCCTTGTGAGTCCAGATGCATGTGCTGACCGGGAGCTTATCACGTTTTTCATACACTCAGCATGAGAACAGTCCTTCAAAACATCCTTCACAACAATACATGAGTAGGAAAGTGCTGCAGAAACCAATCACTCCCCCCCCCCCCTTAGATTAAAACCTGCACTACTATCACATCACCAAGGAGTCATTTAGTGTCCATAGTGTAGTGCATCTTGTCCTCTGAAAAGAGAAAAGAGGTTCTGACTCTCTACTTTAAATGTCTTAGGAAGAGAAGTATGTGCGTCAGTATAAGATATCTGATGTATAAGATCTCAATATGGAGATTCCATTATCGAACGTCATATTAGGACTGCTGCTAACAAGAACAGAAGTGGTTCTCCAAATCTGTGGCTAAATTAAACCACAAACCTTTGCAAATGCATGAGTCATTACATGGCCATGATTGGTAATGCCATTGGATGGACTTAGGTTCGCTGTGGCAGGAGCTTTTAGAAGTGCATCATCTGATCTCTGACTGTGAACCCCGGGTGAAGCTCAGCCCTTGAAATGAGAGCCGAGGGGCAAGCGCTAGGTGAGGATCTAATTGCTTTTTACGACCATAAAACATTCCCTACCGTGCTATTACCTGAAATGTATAGGCCTACAATGACTTCAAGCTGTATAGGTAATTGATGCCTCTCATTTATATATGGTTTGAGTAGCTATGAGCGAGATGCACAGTGAGAATTGTGAGTCTCTTATATTTGGATGTTATCTTACAGCAAATGTTGTCCAAAACCCTCCTGGAGGGGATGGCAGTATCCTAGAGGTTAGTGGAGGAAGGTTGAAGGTTCGAATCCCAGGACCAGCTGGAGAAATGTGGGTGAGGAAAGTGAATGAGCAACACTATCTGTCTACTGTCAAGGTGCTCTTGAGCAAGGCACTTAACCCCAGATTGCTCAGTGACCAACATTAGGAGACTCTGGTTGTACTGGGCAGCTGGTGTGAATTCACCCAGGTGTGAATGTGTTGAACTGTATGAATGAGATGCAGGGTGTTGCTGGAAAAGAGCAAGCATGCTCAGTCTATTTTCCTTGAATAATAAAGGTTAAAAAGCATATATATTTTAGAGCAGACTCCCCTTAGGAAAACTCCAGTAGAGTCACTTACCCCCTCTTAGCAGCTGTCTGCTGACCAAAATGTAATTTGGCTCAGAGAATAGACTGAAGCTCAAGTTTTCTAGGAAATACTTAAATGGAATCCTACTAGTGTTATAAATATGAATAGGAGATCCACTTGTGACAAACCAATTAGTCTTAAATTAGTATCCAAAAGAGCATGGTCCTGTACAAAGAAGCAAATCCAAGTTGCTGGATGTAGATTATCAAAACAGACCAAAACAGCAGAGATTTTGAGGAATTTACAGCATTTAGTTTAAGATAAATTGAATCTGACAAATTCAATACAGCATACTCAAAAAAGAAAAACACATTCATAACATCCTAATCCATGTATTTTGTTAATCTGAGGGAAACTGTCTTTATATGGAAGATCAGTCTTGATCATTCTGTTTTCCATTACAGTTACCAAAACAAGCTCTACAGCTTGCTACAGTTGTTTAAATTCATCCTTGCAGCCATTCATCTTACAGCCAACATGTCAGGGCTTGATCATGGACAGAAATCATTACCAATGATGCTAACATCATTGGTATATTGACCAATGATGTATGATGTATAATATTGACCTTAGAGAAGAGCTGTGAAGTCCATGTGTGGGTGCAAATAACCTCTTGTAACAAAGAGAATTCAAGGTGAACTATACTGCAAGTGTGAAAGCATCCGCTGAAGTGTCCTTTGACAACACACTGAATCCCTACTAGCTTGTGGGGGACTGTTCTGTAGCTTTGACCTCCCTGGAGAAGAATAGCAACAACAGAATTTCCCAGTGCATATCAATAAAGTATTCCTTTGAAAGGCAACCTATTCTTTCTGGTTCAGGGTTGACAACACAGAAACTCATTAAATCAAATGTCTCAGGAATCTAACCGTGCATTAAAACTGCAAGCAACACAATCAACAAGTCATTGGAAGTCCATTAATTTCCTATAGGGATGAGCAACCAGGGAAACTCCATCAAGAGCCAATCAGATTTCATTGTTTCCCTACCGATGTGATTTTGTTCCACAATTACAAGAAGTTGAACGAGATTTAAGCCATTCAAAGCTTCCCAGTTCTCTACAACTTGCATAAATAATACATGATTTGCCTGGTCAAAACTTTGTAGCTGCAGACCATCACACAGCTGCAATCTGAGCCTCTCGCACCGCCCACAACCGGTCAGAATAGAGCGACCAAAAATCAACCAAGTTGCTCGCAGTGAGATCACACGGTAAGGATGAAGGGGGAAAACCATCAGGATCTGCAGTATTTTCTTTTGAAAACATAATCACACTGTGGACAAATTACAACAAATCAAAAATGAAAGAAAGCATAGAAGTTGGGCTATATGCAAGCACAACTTCTATAACTGCTGCAACCTTTTACAGCAGTCTGTAATCCTGTGGCTGTACATCTGGGGCAGACTTGCTGAAAACCTTCTGGAGCTTTTTAACAACGCTACTGTGTAGTGTGTTGGGACAATTCTGAGGTGGAGATTTGTGGTGTGCCTCTGTGAGTACAATGTGTGGTCTGTGGGTGACTGTGAATAATACAGGGATATACAGTAAGACATGCTTTTTTTTGCTGTGCTTGTTTGTGCTTGTTTGTGTGTGTGTTCATGTGTGTTCAGAGCATTTATGTGATGCATTATTTCTACATGTATGTGCGTGTGTGTGTGAATTTGAATCTGTAGGTTTGCGTGTGTAATGTATGCATGTGTTCTGTGTATGTGTGTGTGTGTGTGTGTGTGTGTGTGAGAGAGAGAATAAAACAGCGGGCTGGTAGAATCCCTCAGCAACACTAATATGAGAGAATGTGAGCACGTCATTCAGTCATTCAGCAGCGCTCATTAGCGAGGCCAAACAAACAGGGCCATGCCTCTGGCCCGCACAAAGACCACTTTGTGAGCCACCCCTTGCCACAAGTGTAGCACCAAATGCAGAGTTCAAGGCAAACGGAAATGAAAGGTTAAAAAAGAGCTGAAAGTGGAGCAGAATGAGAAAGGGGGGATGGTTGGACTGAATGTCCACATTAGTCAAGCTGACCAACTTTTCTGCATACAGGCCCAAAAGAATGGGAAGTACAGTACCCATAAAAGACCGCCATGGCCATTTCACAAAAAATAGTCTATGCTATGGAAGGAAACTGGTAAAATGAATTAAACTGGACTTGGTGAATATAGGAAATTCAATTAACTTGAAAAAAGCTCTATGAAGTTAAAAACTTTTGCCCCCAAAGTGGAAAAAAGTGGTACACTTCCTATAAAATACTGCCATTGTCACATTATCATTGTGAAATCATTTTGTTGAGGAGGCACATTGGTACAATGTATTAAATTAAAAACTTTGTGAATTTCAGAAAGGTTCCCTCATTCAAACAACTCGAAAATAAAGTCATATAAAACTGATGACAAATGAAAGAACTTGGTGCCTACCTCAAGGTCGTCCAGTGATCGCGCCAGGCTGAGACGTTTGGCGGGGCGGCGTCCTGAAGCACGAACACCCATGCCCCAAAACCTGGAGCCCTGTCAGAATATAAGAGAGAAGGATGAGCAACGAAACAAGATCGATACCCACTGTTGACAGCTTTAAATTCAACCTGCCAACATAGTGTTACTCTACATACAAAATTTCTATACACGTTTCTATTTTATTCTGGTTAGTAGTTTTCGGCTGGCATGCCCCTAGGATTAATGGACTGTCAGCCACCAATACTGGCTCTGAGTTACCAAAGAGATATCACTCACATGCTTTCATTTCGATTAAATTAGTTTAATAGTCACATTCATAACACACAAAATGTGGGCTGACTGAGATAATGTGATTTTTTTCCCATGGCAGAATTCATTTGTGTGCAGTTATTGATAGTCAGGACAAAACCCTGAGCTCTGAAGATTCACAGATCATGGAGCTCCAGTGTATCAAGCTGAGCGTACTAGAAAATGAAAATGTGGCACACCAAAGTGAGAAGTGGCTTTGAAGTCAAGTCAGTTATAACAGATGTCAGGAAATATTTAAGGATTTCCACTGGATTTGACAGATTTGCCTGCTGAACTATAGGACCACATGCTGTACGCTCAGATAATGGGAGGTCATGGCACTCACTCTCCTCTCTGACAACATGGCTCCCCGGAGCCCAGGCAAATTAGATTGGCTACAGAGCAAACCCCCGCTACGCTGCATCTCTGTTTCAACTCTGCTGAGAGAGAAGTACGGCTCTCTGCTAATTTCACCGCTAACAATGTCAAACTACCTCGGTTTTCCACCTGCCTATCACATTAGGAAAGGTAACTATTATACTTAGGTAATTCTTTTTATCCACATCTTTGTCTCGCTTTTCTCTTTGCTGTGTTAAATAGCCATAAGAATACATTTTATTCAGCAACCCCTGTTGTTATTATGATGGGAGAAGCCGAGCCTAATGTTTGAGCAAGAATAAAGAATTGCGGATAATTACCGCAGTATGACATGGGCTCTACCCCGTAATTGGCTCGGCTTCCTGTGCGAGATTGTCTTCTTTCTGATCTGATGGGAGCGGGGGGGACAGAGGCACAATTCACCCCCGCTTTATGGACAAAGGGCAATACTAAATGTGAGTTCACAAAGCTATAAATAGTTATCTCAAACATAACCTAGATTTTTATCTGCATTTCAAGCATTCAGCCATTTTTAAATGCATATATAAAAGCAATTGTGTACATTAACAGGTGAGCCATGCAAACCCACAAAATGATACTCTTCCTGTGATTGTGAGGGATTTTACGGCTGATTCTCAAACAAATCTAAAATTGCACATATCATTACACCATTTCCCTGAGAGAGGCTCATTTTGTCACGACCAGATAGCAACACAGGGACATCTTGTGGGCAACGAGGAGAGCAACAGTAAATCAGGTTCCTTCCCTCCACAGGTTTATGACAATGACATCATTGACTTACAACAGGTGCCTTCTGAGCTTAATTCACACTCACCGCCAACTGACCGGTGAAATAGTGGTATTGTATTTCATGTTAGGTGCCACCAAAAACAGACTTGACACCCCTTCAGTGTCTGGAAACTCAACTCCCAGTGACCATTTAATACTTCCTGTGTATAATGTTAGACATAAATGAAGCACAGAAACAGATGTTCTCTTCTCAGTGTGACCAAGCTAACAATGGAGCTATTTAAAGATACTCTGTGTCAGGATTTCTCATTAATACACAGCTGAGAAATTAGTCGACGACACATTGTATAGGCTATAAGAAAAAACACCACTCTTGTAGTCAATATGTTTAAAATCCTATAATATTTAGACAAAATACTGCACAAATCACATTTTAATTTAAGTTAAATTGCTACAGCTAAGATGTTGTCACCTCTCATCAAAAACGTCACATGTAGATGTTAAAAAGAGTATGTTACTAACTTTGTTATTGGCATCCTTCCTTTGTTTCCCACTCTGTTCAAGGAATCTTTTGGTCCATTCTTCTCTAGGAGGCAGCATCATGGCCTCTGCTGACTGGTACCTGTCTGAAGGGATCTGGCTCATGGGGGGCGGCAGGACATGAGGGCTGGTGCTAAGGCTGATGCTGGAGGACCAATTTTTGGTGGCCATCGCCTGGGGCTCAGGATCATCGTTGGAGACTTTAGGCCACTTCTGCTTTGAGAACCACTTTTGACTACTTCTGAGAGGGCCTCCAAAGAAGTTTGGCTTTTTACCCAAAGGCAGAGGAGGCGGTGGGGGCTTAAACTGAAACTCAAGCCTGGGTGGGGGACCTCCATAAAGGCTGGTAAGAGAGTCAGGGCCAGGTAGCGACTCTGAAAGGGAATGTGTGCTGCTACTGCTCCCGGGATTAAGACGGAGGTTCTGGGTGAGGCTTGTTGGGGTGAGGTCTTCAGACGGAGGATAATCCCATGGACAGCTGGGGAGGTGGGCCCCATGGTGGTTTCCAATGGCAGAAGGGAAATCCCTGTCCGCTCTCTCCTCAGGGGGGGAACCGTTGCCAATTCCACTGTCTCCATTGCTGCTGGCACTGCCTTGCTTGCCAGTGCTGCCATTTTCTTTGGCTTCCTGGTGGGCTTCCGTGTCTAGCTTGACTCTAAGCCTCTCCACAGCCTCCCCCATGTCACTGTACAGGACAGACACAAAGTGAAGCACGTCTGGGGGAGTGTGGGGGAATTCCAGGCAGCCCAGTGCATCTGGGTCTGGAGTGCAGTCAAAGCCAAAACGCCCAGCAATGCCCAGGTGGTCCTCATGGTGGCCCAGCTCAGGGTCAACGAAGAAAACATGGCAGGAGGCCCGCAGAGGACCGTCGTCAGGGACATGGCCATTGGAAACGTGCGCTGTAGTGACCAGGCAAAAAAAGCGCATGTCTTCGGCACACACAGCCCCTAAGACCAAGTTCTCAGCAGGGAAGGCTGCCAGCACAGCTCCTGCATCGTCACACAGGCGGATACAGTCAAACATGATCTTCATCATGACCAAAGTATGGGTATCCTGCTCTGTACCCAACTGTCGTATTCGCTCGCGAATGGCCTGTAAGCAGTCCTCCTCCGGTTCAGTGGTGTTCAAGATCAGCTCAGTGGAGCTCAGGTAGCCCACCACCATGGTCATGTTCAGAATACTCCAGTCTGGATTAGCTTCTTCTGTGTCTGTAAAAACAGAGTCTGTGTCCCCAGCTCGAGCGGTTTCCTCCTTTGGCTGCTCAGCTAAAGAGCTCCACTGTTGTGCCCAGTGCGACATGTCAGGCTCTGACACCGGCCTCTGTTTGGCCGTGACTGCTTGACTCGAGTTACAGGAGGAACGGCTGGAATGGTCCGAGATGGTGCGATGAACACCAACCTTCTGGAAAAGACTCTTTCTCTCATTAATCCCAAATTCCACATCACTAAGGATGGGGTTTCCCATGGGTCGGCCTTCAGCAAGCACAACCAACCGCAAGGGCCCTTTGCAGCTGCCGATCAACTGCACCACGGTCTCATGCGCTGCAGCGGACACGTCGGTTCCACCGACGGACATGATGCAATCTCCCTGTTTGAGTCCTACCTGGTCAGCCGGGCTCCCCTCCAGGATGCCACTCAACAGACACGGCCCCTGTCCCGCAATGGTAAAGCCATATCCTGTCCGGCCACGGATAACCTCCACCCCCCTGAGCTCACCGGCAGGATTTAAGTCCAGACGCCTCCTCACGCCCTCAGGCTGTCCTAGTATCCTCATATTTGTTGTGGGTGTTTTGAGATCCAGTGTGTGGGAACTAAAACACTTGTCTGTTGTTTTATTGCCAACACTAATGTGTTGTTGTCATCCTACATTTAGAGAAAGTGGGCAGAAGAGGGTAAGAAACAAATTTTAAAAGTAGTTTGTTTGCAATCTATCAAAATGTACAAAAGATACAACTCAATGAATGATCCCATGTTATAGAGCTGGGCAATAATCCAATATTATCATTCATCATCTTTCAATAGTCATATCATGGTGAAATAATGATATGGAGTTATGGTGATGCACAGTTCTATTAACATGATAGGATCTGCAAACATATTCAAAATCACATAACATAATTGATGTTCATGCACTGAACTGCATAAGAATTAGAGGTATGATAAAACTGAGTAATTTTCAAATAATGTTCCCTAATTTGTTTCAGATCTCATTTTGTGAGAGACTTGTAGTATTTGCTTTTAATCAGTAATGTTAATATAATAATCTTTATTTATAGAGCACTTTCAACAGAATTACAAAATACTTACAAAGATAAAAATGCTGCTTGTTTTTAATCTTTATCAGTAAAGAGCAGATTTTGTTGGGTTTTTTTGTTTTTGTGCATTTTACTAAATTCCAAAAATACTACACTTCCCTCACTGCACAAGTACGTTGTTTAAGTAATATCTTGATGTCAATCTTCTTTTAGCAATTATTTGTCAAAGTTAAAATGTAGAGGGCTTTAAGGTCCCTAGACAGCTTGTAAATTAGTCCTATCCACCCCTCCACCCACCCTAACCCTACTCCCCAAAACACAGTGCCAGCTGGCTCCCCTACTCAAGAACTCTTCAATCACAGCCAGACGTGTGGTTTCGGTCAATCATTGTTTTTAAATGTTAGTGTTCACCAGACTAGAACTTTAACATTTTAAACACCAAATACTTGACAAAGTCCATTAACAGGGCCACACAGTTATTATTCCTTTTAAAGTGTGACTCCAATAAAGTTATAAGAGAGAGTACTCACAAACTATCACCATTGATGAAGCATGTTTAAGTACTACAATTACCTTTTCAACTTCTGTAAAGTTCCGCCCAAAAGTCCACAGTTATATCCACGCTGATAAAAGTCCACACGTGTACATTTTTCACATCACAGGTCTACAGTTTTCCTTTTTTCAAAAAATTTCCCTCCCGCAATCCAGTAATCCATACGGCAGTGCGAAAGCACCACCCTCCTCCATTCACGGTTGAGATTACAAAGCGTCTTTCATAGTAACCATGACAGCGTAACGTCTCTGCAACACGTCACGTCTCCTTTTGGCCAATCACCACGCCTGTCATGTTCAATATTCAAACGTTTGAAGTGAAGCTATTGGCTGAGATTTATCAGAGTTGACAGTCTAATTTTGCGCCAATGTAAATCAAATTGAGTACAGTTGTATTATTGCCCAAACCACTCAAACATAAAGGTATAAAGGTTTAATTAGCGACTTTGAGAAAGCAACAAACCCGGAAATGTATGGCTAAGTAAATTATGTGAGAACACGTTAAATCCGAAAACACACAACGCTATCAATGTTGGTCAGTTTTCAATAAACTTGTTAAATTGTGTAAATCAGAAGTCTTACCTATTGCTGTGTTATTATCCCTCAAGCACTTTACATGTGGGTCGCCCCATGTGTCTTCCAGACCGCAGCAGGACTCACTGTGTTACCACTGGTGGTTTGTAAACAATACATCTGGCCAAAGGGCTGCAACGGTTGCAAGGGCACACACAGTCACATGGGTTTACTACACATGTGCAGCCCACACACACTTGCTAGGAACAGACAATGGACTGAAAGTCATTTTATCAGATATGCCAAGTGAAAGTAGGTGGACATAGTTTGTGTTAGGCTATGCCCTGAGTTTATTTTACAGCAGAGTAACTGGATTTAAGAATTCATGTCAGGACAGATTATATTTAAACCTGTGAACTGAAATTTATCTGTGATGACATGGATGTGTTTCCTGGAGCTGTTCTATTGATTGACTTGATGGGCTCATGATGTTAGTCTGTGTACTTAGATTTTTATTGTGTTTCAAACCCACCCTGGTTCCCAATAGATTATCCCAGGTGCTATCACAGCAATCATTTCCACCTTTTTCACTTCATTCTCTATGGAGCTGTGTGTTTGTGTAACATCAAGGTGTGAGACACGCTGCTCTTTCTTGTTTCTGGATACAAGACACAATAGTGATTGTTGCCTACAGAATATGAGTAACATTTCAAAGCAGAAATTCAGTGCTGATTTTTTCAGTGTTGCTAACACAATTTGGTTTGTGTTTGGTTTGTGTTTCATCCTTTGTTTTTATTGAGAGAGCATTGCATTTCCATGGATTGACTTCCGTGGAGCTGGCAATGCTGTCTGAAGGAACCAGTCCTCTCAAATTGGCTGCAAGGCAATGACCTTAACATTTTAGCTCTATTTGTCTTTGCCTTATGAGTGTTTTGCATTTCAATAATGATCCTGCAGTAACAGATCTGCTTCACAATATGTTGCCTAACTTATGATAAAAGACAGAAAATTAAGGCAGACCAATGTAGTTTAATTCAGCAGCAGTTCAAACAAGAATAGGACTTCTTCACCAATGAAAAACTGAAATCTCTGAAAAATGTCCATGCGTTTCTACATATGTTAAGACAGTGTAACAGCTTCTGTCTTAAAAATTGCATGTATAGCCTACGTGATGCTAAAAGCAGAATGCCACCCAAATTCAAAATTTGCATAACGTTATTTGTATGCCTTAGTCAGTCCAATCAGTATGTAAGCAGAGCATCAAGACTATAATCTGCGTAATGTGATCATAGTGATACACAATCTGAGGTTGCTTCACTGACAGTAAATAGGAGAATGACTTTGTGGACTCAACATTTGTCTGATTTTATACATCCAAATGAGCTGCAGGTTTATCAATTTTAAACCAGGAAATGTGCCCTTATTGTTAAAAACTCATTGCAGCTACAGTCAGAATCACCTGTCTTCTCCAGTTTGTTTTCCATGGAGCTATACATCAGTATGGCGTCATAAATTCAAGGTCGAGACAACTAGTCTGTCTCATCAGCACAGACTTTACTGTTATAGAGCACAGGAATGACATATTTGAAAGCTGATATTCAGTGATGTTCCCCTTCATCAGAACTCATCATCACCAGAAACAGTATAGTTTGTGTTGTTCATGTCCTTTCCGATCTCTCCAGGAACAGCAGGGCTTACTGTATCCAGCAGTTAATCACCATCCAACTCCCTTAACTAACAAGTCTGGTTCACAAACCTCCCCAGCTTGTAATTATCCTGACACAGCAACAGAGCGAAGGGGCAAGGTGAGTCTATTTTCGCACAAGACTATTGTCCTCTCAATAACAGTAATCATAACAGGGCATTTCACAGTTACCAAGACACAGGATCTGATATGGCTATCCCTTGTGTTGTAGAAACATTTCTTAGATGGTAAAGTGTGAGCTGAAGTTTTGAAGATGACCACCTTCCATTGCAGATATTTCAGTGAATTTGGTTGATGACACCTCCAGAAATGTTGACCTTGACCTACAACACCATACATATTAAAAATGTTCCATGTTAAACTGAAATTTCAAATAAATATATTCCATTCCTGGTCCGAGGAGGCTACAGGTGGGGCTAGACCCTGCCGCTTCACGCCTTCCCGGGGTCTTTGGCCCCGCCCGGAGCCCAGGAGGCTGACGTGGCGGCGGGGGGCTGGATCATTTTCTCCAGCAGGTTCATCATACGCTCCTGGAGCTGAAGACACTGGACCTGCAGGAAGTTCTGCTGGTGCATGGCCCGGCGGACCTCCCTGCACGTCTCCTCCACGGCCCGGCTCACCCTCCTCTGCTCCTGCAGCATGGACTGCATGACCCGCAGTTTCTTCCTCTTCATGGACATTTGCTTGACGTAAGCGCGCTTCTTCCTGGCTGGGGCCGGATGGGAGCTGGAGAGCAGAGAGCGGACGTTTTTATACATTCCTTTTTCATCAGAAGGGAAAACCCCCCCCCCCTTCAAGAATTCATATGCTATTCCTATCATCTAGTCCAATCAGTGTTTGTGAACATCAGCTACTCTCTCCCAAAGCCAGAAACCAGAGAACGAAGACCTAAATCTATAATTTGATCATGCATAAAATCTGGAGCTGCCTCACAGTCAATGAATTGGGAGTGACATATAGGTGACTGTGAGAGCACCCAGGGAGCCATCAGAGTACATGTGATGGTTTACAAATGGCAGAACTGCTACAGAATAAACCTAATTTTGGTATAAAAATGAAAACAAATAGTGACTCCACAAAGTCTAGTTCTACCTAATAACATAACACATGTCTGTCTTTACTCTGGTTTCTGGCTTTGGAAGAGAGTTGTTTATATTCACAGATACCAACGAGATGGTCCCAGACCATAGAAATAAAATACTACATGTTTTCCAGTTATTCTGGAAAATTAATCTGGTCAGTGAGTGTTGTATTTCTTCTGATATTTGCAAAAGGAAACACACCAACACAACATGACAAATAAAGCCTTGTAAAGCAAAGTAAGGCCATTATCTCAGCCTAGTTGAATTGCTGCCATGAAACTAGAACAGCAGAGGTCAGTTTATCAACCTGCGATCGCCATTATCAGTGATTAAACCCACACACACATACACACACACCCATACAACCTCCTCTCTCTTTAAGTCTATTACCTGGAGCCCAGCGTGTGCACACTGTCAGAGCTCAAAGAGTCCACTTCTTGTTTCATCTCCACCTCATCAGAGGAGCCTGTGTACTCTGGCAGGAAGCCCATCAGCCCCTCTTCTGACTGGGGCACCAGGGTCTCTGTAGACTGGGAGGAAGTGGAGGGACCTGCGGTGGAGGACTGGAACTCAAAGGAGTTCATCCTCCCGTTCTCCAGCGGCTTAGACAGGATCTTCTCGATGGCCTTGTAATATGGCCAGTCTGGCATCTCCCCACTCTCATTGGTGGTGCATTTCAGTCTCCTGTTAGAGCGGAAGAGATGGTTAAATGTTTATAGTCAAGCAAAAGTAAAGTTTGAAGTAGGGATGTCAATGGTTAACCGTTAACCAAGAATATTTTTGACCGGTTACGCATATCGGTCTATAGGTTAATTTGCATACACCAGTGTTGCCAATTTGGCGACTTTGTCGCTAGACTTAGCGACTTTTCAGACCCCCCTGGCGACTTTATTTCTCAAAAGCGACTAGCGACAAATCTGGCGACTTTTTCTGAGCATGGGAAGCAATGTTAAAATCTCTATCTGTCTGTGAGTCTGAGTGAGTGTGTGAGTGTGTGTGTCCTTCGCATATCTCGAGAACCGTTAGTCCGATACTTCACACTTGGCGGGTGTATTGCTGGGGACCAAGGACGTGCAGTGTCAGATTTGGTGCAATTTGCACACGTGACATGTTCATTATTAATAAACTTTGAATAAACAAGCGAACAGCGCTGTCAGCAGCGGGGCGAACGGGCACTGCACTAGTTGAGTCAATGGAGCGCCGGACTAAAAGGAAAGCGCCACTTTCTTGTATTTCACGTGATTTTGCGTTTTTTCTTAAAAATTAACCGGTTAGTTACCGGTTAATGGGTATCGGCCTATCGAAAGCAAAATTAACCGAAACTGACATCCCTAGTTTGAAGTTTGGCATTTGGAGTGTGCATGCAAGTCATAATTCTGGATGAATATTTAGATCAGATCCACCCCCAAAAAAGGGCAGATTTCTATTGCACTTGCCTGTACTGGAAAGACATGTTGGTGATTTTCATCTTGATCTCCTCTTTGTAGCGTTGTTCTCCAGTCAGCTCGAAAAACCTCTGGGACATCTTCTCGTACACCTTTGCGTTCCTCTTGCTCATTTTCAGCTCGTTGTGGTGTTCCTCCCACACGTACAGGAGCGCTTTCATTTCACCATCGGTCCAGTTTCGGGCCCGCCTGTGCTTCTCACTGTGGCCCGGCACTAGGTAGTTGAAACTGTCCTCTGAAGCCATTTTGAAACAGTTGTCTTGGCCTGTGCCGGCTGGGTTCACAACAACAGACTCTTTACAGGTTGAATTTGAAAGCCTTTTCCCGTGCTAAGACCTCTCTAGACTCTGCAGTGAGGGAATGAGACCTGTAAACAGGCACACACCGTGCTGCCTGTGCCCTTCCCCCTAGCTTAGCTGAAAGAGGACTCAAAATGGGGCCTAAGGCAGGAGAGGAATCCGGTTAAAAGCTTTTAGTGGGGGTTTTCGTCACCGTGATGTCAAGTTGCCTTGGCAACGGTGAAGGAGGCCCTTCATTTTCCCTCCCTCTCCCTCTCTTCTAACCACTCCCATCCGCTCTCTTTTTCCCTCTGTCCTGCTCCACTGGCAGCACAAAAAGCTTTTAGCTGAAAGGCAGCAGTGTAAGCGCATGAGATTGCTGACAGTTTTGAAATATAAGCCTCAGGGGAGGGAGGGAGAGAGCGAGCGAGAGCACGGGTGTGTGTTTCCTTGGCAACAAGACACTGGATCTGGCATTCAGCCAAGACATTGCTCCATTTAAAAGCTTTTAATAATACACAAGTCCTTTTGAGACAGGAGAAGGAGGATTTGCTTTAGCTGAAGAAAATACTTCCAGTCTGCAGTGTAGACCTAAATAGCAAGCAGAGGCTTTCCTCTGAAACACTGTGCAACACTTTGGGAGAAAAGTAGAGGGGAAGACAATAGACAAACTGGCAATATGTGGTGATCAACCATTGGCACCCCTGCAATAGCATACAATATGCTGACTGGTTTAATCAGCTTTCTATTCATAGCCTTGGTCAGTGACAATGGACTCCTGCAGGAAGGGTTTCTCTTAGACCAGTTGGAGACCCTTCCCCTCCCCCACTGCAGGGGGTGGGTCTCTATCCCCCATGCACTCTGTCCTGGACACCCTTTTGTCTATCATAGCATATGCATTTCTCCCTCTCTCTCTCCCTCCCTCTCTCTCTCTCTCTCTCTCTCTCTCTCTCTCTCTCTCTCTTCCCCGCCCCATTCCTCTCCCTTACACAGTTCCTCCCATCCCCTCTTTCTCTCAAGAATATTTATGCTACAGAAGTTAAGGCCGGTGCATGAGCCAGGTCATAATAACTGTGGTGTATGTGAAACCCCAAACTACTCTTTCTCAACTGCCAGCCGCTTGGCTACTACTCCCTCTCTCCACATTTATGTCTGTCACTTAAAGTGAGCAAACCTCTACATGAGCACAAATTGTAATGCTGTAAAATAGTTATCATGTGTGACCCACCCTCACTTCATCTTTATTAGTGCCACTAGTTGCTGTCACTCCGTCTTAACTCAGTTTTGGACTGATTAGACCCTTAACCCATCTGCTCCTCAGTAACCTGACAGACGGCCGGTCCATGCATCATACCACAAATTGGCAGCTTCGCTCAATCCATCACATCTGTCACTTAAGACAAATGTAAGCTCTGCCTTTGCGGAAATGGAGGAGCAATTGAAAGTTGATGTGAAAGGTTTTGTGTGTTTGTTTTTCACCGTGGCCTTCAGAGTACAGTTAGAAACTTGATGGGTGTCTCGATGCTTGGTTGACCTCTTGAAGGTAAAAGATTCTTCAGAAAGGGAATAAATAAATGGAATAGATGGCTGTTTCACAGAAAAAATATCATCCATTGGATCTAATTTGCCCTAAAAGCCTAGATGCTGATATAAGAAATCTTATGTGCCGATGTTGAAATGCATACTTATAATACTTAACCATGGCAGCTGCCTAATATCCCATGTCTGCTCCACTGTCATGCTGAATCCCCTTGCTAGGGTCCATTATAAGTGTATTTAGTTATCTACATACCTTTTCTCATCCATTAAGGTGGACATAATCCAGACTACTAATCCAGGAGCCAGACTAATCTACAGATAAACTGGTCATGCGCTTCTCATGTCTAGAATTAGAAGTCACTAGTGTGAGTAATCTGTAAAATCGAACCATATAACAATCATATAATTGGCTTACTCAAGATTGTCGCATCTAACCAGGCAGAACGTAGGTCTCAGTTTTCCAGGAACTTTTTACATTAGTAAAAAAGCTTTCAGTTTGCCCATGTGGAAGAGAATTGCTAGGCAAAACTTATTTTTACAAACTACATTTGAAAAGACTGTGTTAATAAAGGATCTAGATTCTTGAACCGTGTATTTAGAATTGCACTTACAGAGTAAATAAAACCATTGAAGTACAAGCACAAGTAAAAATGTTGTGAATTTAAAGTGGAGCTGCACTATGTAAAATGCTTGTGTAGAAATTTTTCAGGTGAAATACCCCTCAGTTTAGTTAGGTGCAAGCATTGGTAGCACATTATTATAGGGACATATCACTTAATTTCAGTATTCAATTATCCCAATATCCAAGGATAGTTGTTCATAGTTTGTCCTGCTCATTAATCTGTAGTGCTCTATTGACAATGAATGGAAAAGCTGGAAAAAGTGGCTATGATAGGATCCAGGTGATTTTATATGGGTTATATGGGATATGGGTTCCTTGTTTTGGTTCATCAGTGTTATAGCTTCTATAAATGAATGCTTATTTTGGTATAAAAGCACAGATGTTCTTTGAGTCCACATCATTAGTCTCCAATACATTGTCAATGGAGTTTATACAACAGTTAGTTCCGGTCCAGTAATTTGATATTCAGTACAACAGCACTCCCTCTCGTGTGATATTGCTTAAATATCAGGGTTTTAACTCTTTGTGGCATTACACATTACTTAAATTCTACTTAGGTTCTAATTTTAAAAAATGCCCCCAGAGAGGGAATTCAAAAATAGCCCAAATAAACAGATAAACAGACAGCTGGCCAGCCACACACAGACACACAAGAGAAAACCGATTCTGTTTTCATTTCTCATTTTTCAATTTAATAATCCCACTGTACTTTATATGCAAGTTGCTTTTACTTTATACATATTACTACTTTCTGCGGTCATATTCTTTGTCGTCACCTTATTCATTCTTTCCATAACAATTTATACAAAGTTTTTAATCAACAGGTTTTTTTTTTTACAAAGTGGTCATGAGCCTCAAACCACTGATGGACAGTGTAGATGGACAGTCACTGGGAAATGAAGGTTTCACATAGCAAACTCAACAGTGCAATAACTGAGTAGACATGAATAAAAGGTATAGCAGAAAACACTATACTCATAAACCCAGAGGATGATGGGCCTGAACCAGCTCAAATTATTGTTGAAAAATTTTTGTCTTAAAGTGCCAGAGTCTGGGTTTGAATATTTTTTAGGATCATTTAATGATCTCGGGAACACTTGATTGGGAATCAGGGAAAATATCAACATATTTCTAGACTTATGATGGCTCTGTGGCCAAAACATTCTGGGCCTTTTTTTTAAATGTATACGAGCCATATAGATATGACATGATATACATTTTTAGTTGTACTTTGCCACTGTGTGATGTGATGGCAGGTCCGTGGGTTCAGACAACCTGATATTATTCTCAAAGTAATAAAAACTGGTACAGTGATGAACTTAAGAAAAAAAAAAAAAAAAAACTCAGTACAGCTGATATAAAATCAAAATTACAGAAAATCAAGGAGTAAACCAGAGTACAGCTCTGTTATATATTTGTACCTTAGAAAAATGTTTAATGCAAATTTGTGCACATAAAACACATACATACAGTGCATACATAGAGAATTATAAAGTATAAATGTTTTTAATGTTGGCCTACATTAGTATGTTAACACATACTGTTGTACATCTTATCTAAAGTACCTCATAATAAACAGGTCCATAATGGACCTAATGCAATCCGACTGGACCGTTTCGGCCAAAGCTGGATCCACAACAAGAGATAGTCTTTTGCACCTGCTTATGGCGAAAACAAAACGCGTGTATGACAAAAACAACAGATGACCAGACTTTGTATTGTGATTAGAACATTTGAGGCTGGTGTGTGTGTCCTACACAAAAACAGATACGAGCTGTTACACTGTACCTCACCCAGTCTAGCTTGGGACTGTTCGTTTGACTGAAGTAATCCGTTTCCATCTGAGCATCATAACAAGTAGAAAGACCACGCTCTGTGCAAATCTGAGCTCAGGCAGCAGGTCCAATCCTAGCTTTTTGTGACCTTACTCCTCCTGAGGGGCAACGGTAGGAATCCACAGTAGCTTCCTCTATCAGTCTTTCATGTCAATGCAGATACAAGAAGACAAAGAAAGCTATTAAATGCACTCATGCTCTGAGGGCAGAACAATTAGGAATGTCAATTTGTGAACCTATCACATATAAAATACTGAAAATGATTGTTAATACTGAAAGGGATTGGTAAATGGCATAAAAAGTGTCAGGCAAATACTGGCACACCAGAACAGCTTATCTTCCCTCCACATCTCTCTCTCTCTCCCTCTATCACGCCACACCAAAACAATAACGCAATCAAATACACCATATAAAATGATAAGTCAGAACGAAAATGGAAATATAAAAAAATGATATAAATGGAAACAATATCATATATCAAGTATTCATAATATACAGCAATACAATTTCAAAATCAAACCTAAAAAGGAATGTAGTTCTGGATAAGTACCACTAGAGGTCAGCAAACATCCATGCTCAGATGTCCAGTCAGTCATACACTTGAAATATTTTAAAAGCACTGTTATCTGCAATGAAAAGTTTCTTACGCTTCTGCCTGTGGACTAACAATTTTAAAAAACACTGATATTCTACTCTTTCCTTCATTTTAACCCTCCTTTCAATGTCCTTGTCCGCTATTCCACATAGCAGCAGTAGTGATAAACTGTGTTCACCAATTCAGCAAAGTTCAGAGTTAGTTACATTCTTGATATCATTTTGTTGAATTCTCACAGTATAAATGACTAACACTGAATTGTATGTGCACAGTGGTCTCAAATGTCTCACTGAATAACATTTGCAATCTTGACACCGTTACTGCATCAGGAAAAAAAACCCAAAAAAAACAACAATTATTTCCCACTTATCGAAAACTGACTCATGCAGTCATAAGAGAAATTTTAATCTCAGCAAACACTGCTGAAACTCCAGTCTCTATTTCTGTAAAATGTCTTAACATTTGCATCTTAGTTGACGAGTCCTCAAATTCTCTTTTTTTTTTTTTTTTTTTTGTTATTTGAGTTTTGTTTTCTGAAGTTGTTTTCCATCTGCTTCTTTCTGTAGTGTTAAAAGTTCTCTCTGTTCATTTTTGTCAGGTTGGATTCTTGAAAATAATTTGTTAAGCTTGTCTGTTCAGCTGTGAATCTGTTTCCAGTTGTGTCTTGGGATTGTGGGTTTTACGGACTCAAGTCTCCGGTCTTTCTCTCTCTCTTCTGGTTTCTCGTGCCTCAGACTCGGCTCTCTCTCTCTCTCCTCTGCTGTCCGCTCAGTCTCTGGGTAGGCACTCCTCCTCGGTGATCCCCTGGGCCTTCAGCTCCTCCAGGACGTTGTCCAGGTGGCCCGGGTCGGGGTAGCCGTGGCCCGTCAGGTTGGAGCCGAACTCCGTCTTGTGGTGCACCTCGTTCCAGATGACCGTGTCCGACTCGCCGGTGGTGCTGGACGTTCCCACGGAGAAAATCAGCCGGCGGTCCCACGCCACCAGCAGCAGCCTCAGAACCTGGAGGGAGACACATAATCCTGTCAGGTAATCCCCAGAAAACCAATGGGGGAAAGAAGCGTGATGAACGTTAGCCAAAGATTGGAGACGCCTTGTTCCTTACCTTGCGTCCCTTCTCGCTGTCGGGGAGGTAGCAGTGTCTGGGGAATCCGCGGGCAGTGAAGGGCTTGCCTGGGTTCGGGTGTTCTGGACCCTACGGAAGGGGGCAAAGTTCACGATCAGGACATCATCCAAACACAATACACTTCCTTTATGCCTTTATTGTTCCAGCCTGACTTTACCTGGATGCCAGGAGGGATGTTGTAAATGATGCGGATGGTTTTGCAGTCGGGGTGTCCGGGCAGCGAGTGGGGGATGACGTGGTACTCCATCTTGCCGGGGGGCTGGTTGCCGGTCTTGACCCCGTAGATGGTCTTGCAGGTGGGGCACTGCAGGCTGCCGTCCTTGTTGCCGTTGTTGTACATGGCAACGAGGCACTGCAGGTGGTACTGGTGGCCGCACTGCGCCAGGCGACCCACCGACTCCGCTCGGGAAATGCCGCCCACGCCGGGGCCCTTGTACCCGGACGGGCCGCCCAGGGCCTCCATGCAGATGGTGCAGTCCTGAGTCGGGACGGCAAATAAGATTTAGACTCATGTTTTTTTTTCAGCATTTTAACCTGCTGTTATCCCATTTTATTCAAAGAAGTTTCAATCTATTTTCAAGATCACATTTTATTTGACAAAAGTGGCAGTTCAAAATGACAGTGACTTTGGAAAAGCTTTGTCGAATCAAGAAGGTAAATTATAGACTCACTTCCTCCGGGGGGTTGCGGACCTTCTGAAGGTACCTCTTCACCACCTCTTCAGGGGTTTTGCCTAGAAGAGCAAAACAGAGAGAGAGAGAGAGAGGGAAGAAGAGAGCTGTTAATGAATGACTCATCATGCTGACCCACTTATGAGCGACTGCACAAGCACAAAGTAGATGGTGTGTTTGCATCCGGGTCCTGTACCCCACCTTTGCGGGCCTGTTTCTTGGTGGTCTTGCGGCAGCAGTGGCCCAGGCCGGGCACAGGCTTGATGTCGCTCTTGCTGACGGGCGGAGGGTGGAGCACCAGCTTGGGGGGGCGGGTCAGGCAGACCGGAAGTCCCGCCGCGCTCATCAGGATGCCTGTAATGCCTGGGCACAGCCAGCAGAGGGGGGTGTGAGACACTGAATCTGAGGTTCACCAAGTGCGTGAGTGGTTTATAAAGACACTCAGAGCTCTTTATCCAGGGAATAATCTATTCACCATATTTGGTAAGGCTGGCCAATAGATTTAGCTAAAATACCAGTTAAATGTGGGGCTTAGTGTCATTAGCATTCTTTTCTCTAGAGCTGTAAATCAGCATCTGGTAAACATAAGTTTACTAAAAGAGCTGTGAAGTAAACAAAGTAACTTGAGGTGTAACCTTACGAGTTAGAAACCTGATGTACTTATATATGTTTTGATAACAGAATTGTAAATGTATTCTACTGAAGGTGATTCTGACCCACTTGCATTCATGTTCAATCATATTGTGTTTGATGAGAATGGCTCAAGGTGTGTGTGAATATTCTCACCTGCCAGTGCAGGGTGAACAGGGCTGGATCCATTCAGGTTCTTCACCGGAACCGTTGGCACTCTGAAACAGGAAACACAGAGACACATTAACCTACAGAGCGCTGACACGCTAACAACCAACACGCTAAGAACACGCTAAGAACTGGCCTGGTCAACCCACCCCAGATTTAAGGCATTAAAATCTGATGAGTCACATGTAAACAGGAGGAATTACGCTCAGCTGGCCACGGCATATGCTCGTTTCTGGTTCACGCCATGTCAGCAGGTTAAAGAGCTTCTGCCGAGTCATGCAGAGACACAACCAGGCGTTTCTCATGGCCCGGACTAACACCTTGACATACTGTCCTATAATGCAAAATAGGATTCCACCTATATAAGGCTTAAGGCTTAGGATGCGCATGACAGCACTAGACAGTCGGCTGTAATCTTTTAAATTATTGTTAACAGGCGTGGAAGTTGTGTTTTGCTATTGACTTCTTGTAACACTGCTTTTGAAAAACCCAGGAGTAACAGTATCACTAATGATGGCCACTAGCAGAAAGCACAGATGCTCCTAAACAAGAAGAGTTTAAGCACTTAAAAATAAATGTCATAGGTTATGGGCTCCAATTTATAACCAGTTAGAAGCTTTGTCCATTGTCATATTTGATTAAAAATAATCAGCAAAGGAACAGACTCCTCCAGTCTTTCTGACCATAAAGTCAACTGAAGTTGAAAACATCAGCCTTTATTTCAGTGAAGAGTCAAACTATCCTTTACCACTGTAGTACTGTATCTCTGCCCCTTAAAGGGGAAAACACATGTACTGCTCATGATAACAGTTCATGATAAACACAGTAACTTCTTCTCACATTCTGCTATGATATGTAAAACTATCCAATCGGAGATGAATACTTACGGTCGGCCAGTTTTGATAATAGTCATCTTTCCCACTTGAAAGCAACAAAAACCACAGATACAACTTCTTAAGATCTTAATCCAGCGCCAATTTCCACGTGTCTCAGTATTTCTATTTCTTTCTCTTCCAGTCTCAGATCCTTGAATCCTTTAGTTCAGTCTAGTCTGCCAGTGTCTTCACCTGTCTCTCTCTCTCTGTCTTTGTGTCAGTAGTTGTGTGCTGGAGTCAGGTCCCCTTCCCCTCTTATAGGGCTAATCCACCTGTTTCCATCTGTTGACTAACCTCTGGTTGTAGGCCAGAGAGGCGTCACAGGGGGGATTACCTGTCAATTACCACGTCACATAACCAGGCTGCCATAAGGCTGACAGACACCGGCACATACTGCCATCACATATGTCAATACAGCACTACTGCATAGCTCTTACAATATGTTAATATAATAGAATTAAGATTATATTGATCATTTTGACTACAACTGTAATGTTTGCTTTGTGTATCATACATGGCTCTGATCAGGGAGTTAAACTGATATGGAGACTAGCAGGGGCTCCTATTGAGTCATGTGCCAGAGGATTTTACTCCAGCAGGATTTAAACCAGAGGGTGGGTGACGCAGGAGAAGGGTCTTCTGTAGCCAGAGGGAAGCAACAGGAGCAGGCTTGTTAGTGGTGGATCAGTTCACTGGAGCCATACACAGACTGACATTTAAGCCATCAACCTTGTACATCTTGAAAATTACAGATAGCTGTTACAGATGATGATAAAACTACTCCACAGCTTGTAAATTAGAATTAAATGCTTGGTGAACTGCATATTATGTGTATTTTTGAGGCAGTGAAACCCAAAACTGACTGGAAGTAATCAGACATAATTAATGAGTTTGTGCATTGCGACAGATTATTTTGCAGTTAAGCTGTTATCTGTTATAGCTTTTATTTAGAGCATAATCTTCCCAACCTTGTTCTTATGCTAATAATAACTTGAGGTTAGGTATAGGCTATGTGCTATGTTTTGGGTGTGGCTCTAAATCGCGATTGGCTAGATGTTTTGGGATGCAGCATCTGATATGAATGGTAACATATTAGCAGTAAGTGCTGCATGGTATAAGCTTGTACTAGTTACTTAATAAAATGGCTCTTGCAGTGATGACATCGAAAAACTTGATTACAGTCTGAGTCACTGTGCAGCACCTGTACTGGACAGTCTGAATACTGTGCACTGTGTTACTATGTTAGTTTACCAATGAGCGAATATAGCGTCCGAGCTATTAGCGTCCCATGTACGTTCCTTAAATGATCCACTAAGTCGTGATACGTGCTGGCTGACTGGGTCACACCTGGGGATGGTAAACAGGAGGTGGATGGGTGCCCTGGTGGCTCAGTGGGCTAAGGTGTGTACCATGTAAACGTGACCTGGGTTTGAATCTGACCAGGGACCTTTGTCGCATGTCATCCCCCTCTATTTCTCTACTTTGAACTATCTAATAAAGGTGAAAATGCCCCAAAAGTAATCTAAAAAAAAAAAAAACGGGAAGTGGCTCAGTACTCTAGTCCAATTATGCAAGCTGTTGTCATGTTGACTTCATGAATGGAAGTCAGAGAACTAGCACACTGGATATAAATAAGCTGATGTTCTCGTGCCAGGCAGCAAACGTGAGCGAAGTGATAGATGGAGGGCAGAGAAAGGGGAGGGTGGGAGAAAAGGAGAGAAAGGGTGGGAAACAGAGGAGGAGAGCGGTCTCAATTAGTCACGTTTCTTTGATCCTGGCTAATCTAGCAGCATTAGAGCAGCATCCATCTGGACCATTGGATGATGGAAACACACAAGCTGCAGCATATGGCACCACTTACACACACACACACACACTTGCACGTACAAGTTTGCACCTTGAATCTAGTCGAATAAAGAGATAAACCCTGGAAGAGAGACAAATACCTGTGCTCAGACGCAAATTAAAGAAGTGCAAGTTACTGACTGACACACTTGCAGAAAACAAACTCTTCAGAGTGAGAGGTGAAAGGGCGGCGACAGGTGTGCGGACCAAAGGCCATTCTCGTCACTGTGGTAATCTCTGACGCTGAAGACCCTCACAGTTTACACTTCACTAGTAAACCATCTGCTCCATTTCACTGCAGGTAAACTCTCACGACAACAACAAAAAGCAACTATGAGTTTGACATTCATAAAGCCCCATTTTGGCGATAAACTAATCCGATTGCTTAAGAAAATCCTTTTAAAAGATATTTGGTGGACAACTGCACTAACAATTAATGATGATAGGGTATAAATGTGGTAATACTTTTCAGCAGAGCGATTATTAACGATACCTAAATGTTGCTTACTTTAGTTGATCGCTGTGCAATTGTTTGACTGCATGCTGATACAGTAGAGCCTTGAGACAAAAACACAGACTGTTCAATATCTGAAGTATCAGTAAACGATACAATGAAACAAATTCCCGGATCAAGGTCTCTTGTGAAACAAGCAAATGAGTCCTGAAACATTCAGCCTGCTTTGCTTTTGTCACAAAACTGCTTGGCTGCAATTACACTACGAAAACTGTTCGAAAACAAGTTGCAGTCATGCACATTTGTTGTAAACTCATTTGATTGAACAGACAGTGTGTGACTGAGGTTCAGACTAATAATTCCCACTAACAGAAAAGTGAAAAAGTTGAAGATATGCTGTATTTGTGCACCAAACTTATAAATGACTCCAGATAAGCCACATAAATAAATATCTGTAGCCCTTGACAAGTTGCCAAGAGCGAAACAAACATTCATTTGAACAGACCTGGGCCAAGTGGTAGCTGCATTTTGAGACCTTGAAAAAACACAAGGAGCACTTGATTCTTATCTCTCAAGCAATATGGCCATTTTGAGGCAGTTTTTGCTTTGACTGGCAAAATAAATCAAGCGCACTTAAGTAGTTCTACTTGAAATTCTTGAAACCACATTTAAATCTAGTTTTGCCCATGTCAGGGACAAATAATGGTTTCCACCTTTTAGAAAAGTGCAGTAGCAGCATAAGCAGTGCACTAAAACAGCTTCATTACTTCACCTAATGAAGGCAATGCTTCACTCTAATGCTGTGTTACTCAGTTAGCCTCAACAACAGACCAATTCATGAGTGATACAGTACAATGGTACATGAAAAGATGATCAATGATCACCTTTAGGCAAACACACACCAATATAAACAAAAAAATATGTTTTCACAATATTTGTCTTCTTCTTGAATCTTATATAAATCTGAGCCTAATTATGTATTCTATGGATTTAAATCATAAAGCTTCAACCCTCACAAGTAAAAAGGTGGGCAGACTGAGCTTGGGTGGGTTTTCCCTTCACTGCATCACTCTTCATGTGGGTCAAGGTATGATTTCAGGATTTCAGGTAAGATGATGACAGCAGGTGCACGAAATGGGAGACTGAGCTGAGGACAAGCAGAAGGAGAGAGGAAGGGCGCAGAGAGGAGAGGAGAGGAGAGGAGCAGAGAGGATCCCAGGCTGAGGGGATCAGAGAGACTCCTGATCTGTGACGCTGGTGGTTTTACCACAGCAGCAGAAGGCGCGACCATCTGCTGGACAGGAAAGCGCTCTCACCTGGTATGTTTAAAGAATGGGCCAGTCACGCAGTTCACACATACACCTAGCAGGAAGTATAGGGATTACCGACGTGGGGATTTTGCAGGAATAATAAGCCTACAGTGTGTGGTATTAATCTGATGCTTAAAAAAAAAAAAAGCAGATGCTTCACTGCGCTCAAAGCAAAAACAGTGCACTTCACCATATAAGGCTTATCATGTAGCGAGAGAGAGAGGGTTCGCACTCAAAGAGATGACTGACACGCAGGCTGGTTCCAAAGTCTTAATGCAGAGGAGCAGATCAAGGTGCAGACGCTTCAGCCCTGGGCTTTCATCAGTCTGCTAATCTGATGCTTAGCTGCTGTTTTACAGAGGTTGCTTCCGCTAATGCGATGATTCAGAAATTGGGGGGTCCAGGCTCCGTGTTGTGTTGGCTCACTTGGAAATGGGGTCTAAATAATCCTCAGCGTGGAGCCGGGTGTCAACATTTGATCACGCAGCGCAAACAGCTTAGTCCATGCAGACCCGCTGTAAAACACCGACGAAGTGACTGCATGTATCTGAAAGACCTGAGGCGCATTTGACATTCCTCTCATCTTTTTTTTTTACATTTTGTTGTTACATTTGAGGCAATGCAACTGCTTGACAAGTTAAATCTAGAGCATCCCGGGTTTTCTGAAATGTTTGAACATCTATTTCAGTGAGACTTAATGATTGTGTGGGGAAAACTTTATAAACAGGAGAGCTATAAATGGAATCTGATGAAATCTGGATGCTGAAATCTGTAACATGCTCACAGCTCGGCTCCACAAACAGCATAAACTGCAAATGTATAAATCTGCTGTTTCACGGGAAATAATGATCATTAAAAAAAAAAAAAAAACAGATAGCAATGTAGACAGTAGACTTCTTGCTCCAGAAGTCTACTGTGAAACATCAGTGGGTCTTTTCAGAGATGCATAATGCTGCTTACAAGCCTTACTGAGCAGCACCCTCTGGCCATGAGACCTGGACACTGCGACGTCTCCTCACCTTTCTCATTAACTCTTTGACTGATACTGACAACTGTCAATACTGACAATCGCTCTGTGTCATATGCATTCATTCAGAGAGTGCCGTAAGTCCTTCGTTCCTAAACACTGCCTTCATCAAGCTCGTTCTAGTATTCAGATGGAAAATTCACACTTCCATATCCAAGCTCTTGCCCATTTAAAAACGTTTTAATAGGTGGCAGTGTCTCTGCGGTGACTAGTCTAGGTTGTGTTTTACATGCAATCTAAGAGAAGTCTTCATAACCTTTATTTACATTTTTATAAACATGCTTGACAGATATTAGCATTTTAATTTCCTGCTTACACGACTCCTAAAACTTTCGCCGAGTCAGACACTTCTGCTGCCTTCTTGGCTAAAATTGAATATTGGGCAAGGATAGGACTGGTTAGAATAACCTATTCCCTAAGGACCAGCGACAGAACCTCACACAAGCCGATTTTTTTTTTTATAATCTCCCATCAATATGCTGTTTCTGTCTTCAACCCACTTCAACCCAATCCACAGTGAATGAGACCTGTCACTCTTTCATTAGCACTGTTGTGGACTGTTGGACTAAGGTTTGTGCAGCCTGACCTGATAAATCCCCAAGAAAAAAAACACATACACACACACACACACACACACACACACACACACACACACACACACGTAAACACTCACGCAAGTATAAACATCCATGCCCATGTGCACCGCAAGTCTGCGTCTCTGTCTCAGCATTGTTCCGCAAATGGGAACCAGGACTCAGCCTGGCCCACAATGGTTGCTGCGGTAACCAACCCAGTGCTCACACACACACACATACACACACATACACACAAACAAACAATTGGGGGGTTTTGGGCCTCCAGGAATGAGAAAAGTCTGGGAACAGGGTGTGTGTGTGCATGTGTGTGTGTGTGTGTGTGTGTGTTGGGGAGTGTATTGAAGTACTAATGAAGGGGAACTTATGTGTAGTTTATTCTAACCCCACTTCACCCTACCCCCATCACTAACTAGGTGCGTGAAAAATGTCTGTAACACTTGTGAGAGCCTGGCCTGTTTGATATGAATGCCCTGTATTGTTTCTCCATGGAAATGAACGGCCCGATGGACTTTGTCACAAAGATTAAAGGCTCACGAATGCTAATGAGTGTTGATGTCAGATATTCTGCGACGACGATGTAGGGCATGTAGCCGCACAGGCGAGGGGCTTCAAACAAACGGGAAATTCATGTCTAACCTGATTTTCTTACACGTCCTGTTTAGTTGGTCTCATCACCATCTTCCCTTGTGAGGATGAACAGTTCCATATATTAATAAGGGAGGTGATCTGCGTGAAAGTTAAATTCTATGAAACTATCAAACACTTCACTTAAATTCACCTAATAAAGCAACTAGGTCTAAAACTGGTTGGGATTTGTGACACTTCAATCGTAACAAAAGAAGTCATGAAGTAGATGTGAACCATGTGACAATAATCTACATTCAAAACGATTAAAGTACTAAAGGAGTGTGTGTGTGCGAGTGAGCTGTGGCACTATGGAACAGCTGTGATGAATTACTATGTGCAGCTAGTGAAAAATGTCGCTTATAACATCTGACTTCAAAGACAAGTCAATATAAATCAGAGAAATGTGTCTTTGAATATAATTTAAATCCACCAGATTCTACGTATTTACACTTGAGAAAACACCTCTCTTCAGCTAGTGCTGTCTGTAAAAAAAGAAATATTATCCACACGTGTTGGAATACAGGCTTTGTTTTGCCTGCATAGGTGAGAAGAATGTCTGACACTTGTTTTCCGTATTTTGTTATTTATGTAACTTGTATGCCTTACAACCAGTGAACACCACGCCCTTTGTTTTGGTGACGGGCACATCACACCTATCATGCACACCTCTGCCTGTCCATTCAGCTGTGTGGAGGGAGAGCCTATTCTTGGAACTACACCCATTTTCTGCAATTGCCCAATTCACACATCTTGTAGACTGAAAAAAATGAAGCTGAACTGAGAAAACAATTTTGTTTTCTTCTGACAGGTAACTTCTAACAGGTAACTAAACCCCAAACCCAAATCTGTGTAAAGCCTGACATCTAATGGTAAAAAGAATGCTACTGACATTGCCATCTGCTATTGGTTGATCTGATGCCAGGTGATGTCACCTTCTATACAGTACAACAGGTGGTGACATCACCTGGCACCAAAGATCAACCAATAGCAGATGGCAATGTCAGTAACATACTTTTTACCATTAGATCTGGAGGTCAGGCTTTACACGGATTTGGGTTTGGGATTAAGTTAGTTTTTCAATATGCCTATTTTATAATGCATTCACTTAGTTTTCAGAGATTGCCTGAGATTTTCTTGGACCATGGAACTACTTGGACTGCACCAGAATCTAATATCAGAGAAAAGCAAACTGCTCCTGAACCCAGATGCTAATGTACAGCTATAGTGATTGGCTACTCACCCAGAGGCGATAAGGGCCCGCGACTGAGCCATGGCAATGCGCTGTAGGGCGGGCCGGCTCAGTCCCGCCAGGCTGGCGCGGGGCGGCAGAGGGGCGGCGCACGCAGCAGCACCGGGCGAAGACACCGGGCCCAAGACCCGTGCAGAAGGCGAGGGCGTGCAGGTGGAGGCGGCCGTGGAGATGAGAGGAGGGCCCGGAGCGGGTGCCGTCGAGGAAACCGCAGAAGAAGCAGAGAGGGAGGAAGAGGCGGAGGGGTGAGGGGGGGAGGTGGCGGCAGTGGAGGGTGTGGTGGAGGGGGGAGGAGGAGGCGGCGGAGGAGGCGGGAGAGGTGGAGGAGGGGGCCGGGTGGAGGAGAGGGAGAGGGCGGCGGTGGCCGAGCCAAGGAGGGAGAGAGAGTGGGCGAAGCCTCCTCCTCCCCCAAGGCCAGCGCTACCAACACCACTGCCACCGACAACACCCACACCCCCCATACCTCCCATACCCCCCATACCCCCCATACCCCCCATTCCCCCCATACCCCCCATTCCCCCCATACCCCCCATACCACCCACACCCATACCACCTGTAGCCCCGACTATGGACGTCCTGTGAGGGGAAAGCGACCGTGTCAGGGATGGCGGTCGAGGGAGGGTCAGTGAGTAAGACCCTCCTTGAATTGGGTAACCCCCCATTTTGGGACTGGGCGGCTTGTTCTGGGGCGGCCTCCGCCCCAGGGTGTGAGCAGTCGACATGGCGCCCGCTTTGACGCTCAGCACCAGCATACACTGCTGGCAGGCGCACGGCTGTCCCAGAGAGGTGATGGCTGAAGCGGGAAGCGCCCCGCTGGGGTAGGCGCTCCCGTTGCCGGTCCCGCTGCCGCTCATCCCGATCCCCATGCCCACTCCGGACACGCCCACCCCCAGCAGTCCTCCGGGGCCCGGCATGGACGCGGGGCCCCAGGCGTGGTGGGATTTGGGCAGGGGCCCGGACACCAGCGGGTAAGCCAGGTCAGAGCGGCGCTGGATGCGTCGGCAGCGCTGCGTCTGCCCGTTGATTTGGGTCATGCTTTGGAAGTCAATGAGGTAGCAGAAACCCAGCGGCGCCAGGTCCAGCCAGGGCTGCTGACGGTCCCGTGCCGCCTGGATGGCGATGCCCACCTCGGTGTCGTAGGCCGTCCAACTCCCAGCGTCGTTCTCCCACTCCCACAACCAGCCCTGACCTGGTGCTGAAGTGGGGTCGTAGAAGCTACGTCGCACCGGTCGAAGGGTACCTGGGGCACAGGGGCAGGCGTCACCACAGACACAAAAGATGCACATTATGAACATATTACCCCAGTGTAATAACATGTTACAAATACAGTAATATCACTTTTAGATTTATCCTGTGAGCAGCACACCAGAGAGGCATATTGTCAACCTCATTCAGATTTTTTGACATTGTATATAGCTTGAACCATATAATCAGCCTCCTTCTACAGCTCAACCGAGTCTATATATTATTATATATTAACAACTGAACTGAACTATATTCATGAAGCTTTGTGATGACAACTAGGTGAAAGAGGAGATAAATATTTGTTGGACAACATGGCTGCAGTAATATTTGCTGTGGACAAGTAGATTACAACCCTAACAAATTCAACATGTCTGTGTGTGTTCGCTACGAATTTGGGCAAACAGGCAAACAGGTTGCCCCTGGTAACAGCACACGGTGTTCTGAATTCTGATTGGCTGTCGGCCTTGATCCGACCCAAAGCCGGCTGTGTTTGCTTTCCCAGGGTGTCCAGAGAAACTCTACAGAGTCTTCATAAAGCCTTTGCCATACCAAATCCTGTGTTTGGAACACAAAGTGCTGCAAAGATTCCTCTAAAATGAATGAGCTGGATCTCAAAGTGAGGAATGAAGCCTTTTTTGGGATCATGAATCAGTTTTGCCAATTTTAGCTTTTCAACTTGAGATTTTTATTCCTCCCACCCCACATGTACATTTCACTAGCTCAGGTACAATATCATCTTTCTCTTTCATATAATCAGCAGCAACAGTCCTGACTAACAGGGGGCATCTATCTAATTGTCCAGACAGTGGAAGCAGTGTTTGGCATCTCCGCTTGAGACAGCAAAACATCAAAATTAGTCATTTACACAACATTGTCTAATAAATTCTATATGACCCAAATATCTGCAATTCAGACACAGACATGTCTCTCTATTGTAGAAATATTAACCCCATTAAGGATAATTCTCTCAAAGTTCACTGTAAAAGCGTTGAATCCAATAATGCAATGTTACAGTACATGAAGTAGGACAAAACTTAATGCAAAACATCTTTCTGGCCCTCTGCAAAAGATTCTCAGATAAAAAACAATACGGAACAAAAAGAGTTTTATACATGACGCAACTTATAACAGCTAACAGAAGCCATTACAGAAAAGCTCTATTTAATTGCTTTACTTCGTAAGAGGTACAGTATAGATGTTTAACAATGCTCTGAAAACAACAGGGTAATTCATTCATCAAATCTGCACCCATCAACCCCATTTTATCAATGACCTCAGACTTCTGAAATTCAGCTCTCTTCCTCCTCTCTCTCTCTCTCTCTCCCTCTCTCATATTTAGATTGGGGCACCCTGCCCCCCTGTTTCTCACCCTTGCAGCCTTTGCTGGGTTTGGAAGGCAAACTGCACAAAGGCTTTTGTCAGCCAAAGCTGAGAGAGAAGGGCAACATTGGAGTCTTTGCCAAAGTTAGACGTCTGATAATCCCCCTCTTTGTTTTGTGGCGCCCTGCTTCCCTCTCCTCCTTGTTGTTGTTATTAATAATGTTAAGTTGATGTGAATGCATTATGCCACAGCCATCTTGCTGGTTAGATGTAAGGCTTTGGCATATAAAACAGTAGAGTATATTCCTTATAGTATATCCTTATCTTTATTGATCATGGTGTTGGCATTCAAACTCGAGGGGCATAATATTCACTGACACACACACACACACACACACACGGTCTTTCCTTAGTGACTCACCACTCAGTACTGACACACTTCAATACCACTGATGTACAGTAACCACACATGCTGAAATGCCTCCCACCTCTCGGAGAATGGATTTGGGGATTATGAAGTGCACATTTTCCCCTCACATCCAATCAATTATTTACATTTAAAAAAACAGCAGTATGTATAGAATGTAAACCCTGCAAAAAAATACATCTCTGGGCCACTGTGCAGCAAAATACCCCCCGAAACAGCATCAACTTTTGGAGCAGAATCAAAACAAGGCCTCGGAAAGATAAAGTCGACCTGCCTTGCACATGAGAAATAAAAAAAGGGCCTACACCTCGGGCCCGGCTACACATCCAGCCCACACCGCTACACCCTGTGCCGGTGTCGTGTCAGGATCCCTACCTGTGTCTTGTCGGAACTGGTGCATGGAATGCAGGTCGATGATGTAGGGCGAGAGGCGAGAGTCCACCTGGCCGAGGACAACGCTACCACTCCGCGGGTCGCTCCGGATGACTGCCTCGATGTGATGGGAGACAGCCGGGCTGTAGGGCCGCCAGCGTCCGTGCTCGTTCAGCCATTCCCATACCACTACGGCGGATGCTAGTAACATCCTACTCCTGCAAAAGGCAAAGAAAAAAACAATACCGAGGCGTAAATGCAAGCAATGCAAGGCGGGTTGGGGTGGAGGGTGGAGGTGGAGGGGAGGGGGGGTTGGTCATTTAAAGATACCCTGCTGCTCCGCCGTGCATCCCCGGGCACAGCGGCGCTGCATCCATCTTGGACAGTTTGCGAGCCAGATGTGTCTCCTATCTAGTCTGGAGATATATATTTTTTAATGACAGACACTGTACCTTCCATGTTTATGTCTCGGAGACGCGGCAAATCTGTCCGTCCTTTTATCATCTCACACACACACACAGCGAGGAGACACAAGCGGGTATTTCAGGGCGCAAAAACCTTGCAGGTTCGTTGCATTTTTACTCCCTATGCAGATAAGTGACGTCTACTGAAATCATTTCTCCGGCACAATCAAGTTAGGGTGAGAGAAAGAGAGAGGGAGAGAGAGAGAGAGAGAGGGAGAGAAAATGCATTTTGGATGCTTATGGTGGTGCGGCACTCGTGAAGTAGGTTACTGTGACAGACTCGCTTTGATCGTGCAAACGCTTGTATCTCCCCTCGCGTTTCAGTGTTTTTACCTAATCGTTACAATGTAGCTACACTGGCTCGCGCCGGGCTCTCGTGACCGGCACAGAGGATGAGCTTTCTCGAGAGCAAATAACTGAAATATTTACCAATGTAGGGGTAAGACCGCCTCCAGTGTCTCCAATCAAAGCCAAACCACTGTTTAGTAGGACAGTTTGCTTAAGCGATAATCCATATCTCTCTCTGTGAGAATGTCTTCGGTCTTGAGGAAAAAAATCCAGGGATTCGTGTTACATAATTGCTTTGATAATGTATTATTGCGGGTTTGTTTGCTCTATTTTGGCCAAGACACAGGTATCAGGTTCACCCATGATGCCTCGGTCGAGTGGCTTGTTCACAGCACCACCCGGAGAGATGGAGACACCACTGGAAATAATTTGGTCGGCCTTCCTCCGGCGGAAAAAAAATGTGTTTGACATTTGCGTGCGTGTGGGGACTAGCATGCACACTCCCACGCCCCGAAAACCCCCAGCATCCAATCAGATTCAAGCTATTCTTCCTCCTCACTGAGTGTTTGGCCAATCACGAATAGCTTTCATCTGGCATTCTTTGTCCGTTTTATTACAGCATCAAATGTGAGCAGCGATGCATTTGGACAGATTTATGTTCACTTCATACACCTTCTTACTTCATGATGGTATCGTATGGTATCGTTCATCCACACAGCAGAAGAACAGGAGTCAAAAGATGTGGAGATGCCGGGGATTGAACCCGGGACCTCATACATGCGAAGCATGCGCTCTACCACTGAGCTACATCCCCATTGGTCACCACCCAAGCAAATACACTTTATATAGACTGTAACCAGTCTGTATTAACACCAATAGTTGATGTTAGTTGTTGACACATATTGTAGCTACAAATTAAAACGCCCCAAATTGAAACAATAGACTCAACCTAGCATACAAAAGTATTGCTGATGAAAACAATAATGCGTTTATTAAACAGGGAAGTAGGCCACACTAACGAACAATCACTATAATATTCCTATCATGGAATTCCTATAGGGACTTGTGTGTCTGCGGTAGACTACTCACCAGAGTTTATAGTGGCCTCATTGTAATTAATGGTAACCTACTTTTCGTCTCCCATGGTATCACTATCATAATATTCCTAGACCTACATATAGAGCTTATAGTTTTGCTGTGATATTTATACAGTAAATTTAGTACAGGATTACTATAGATGGTTTTCATGAGGGCCGTAGCCCCATTTTTTATTCCCCACTCAGGCCCCATAAAATGTCACTGTATCAAAAATGCATCTCCCACTTATTACAGTATTTTCACCATAAGCATGAAGAGCAATTTAGCAAAGCATTCTATCAATGGCTGCGATTTCAAGTAAAATTGGAAGCAAATTTTGAAGCAATGTATAGAAATAGGCTTATTAAACAGTATAGTCTGTCTATAAATCTGTTTTTTAGACTGACAAGCAGAGGTGTGACCAAGTCAATTTTGCTCAAGTCCCAAATCAGTCTCAAATCTAAATCTAGATTACCAAGTCAAGTCCAAGTCAAGTCCATGTCACTAATGTCAAGTCTCAAGTCTAAATGTAGAACACCAAGACAAGTCAGAACAAATCAAGAGTCCAGTATCAGTTTAATATCTTAAAGAAAACTAAATATCTAGGACTTTTCAATGCAACATTGTTTTAATAGGATAAAAACGTGTTTCAACTTCAATAAATTCAATCATTCCATACAAATAAAAAAAAAACAGTATTTAAATTCAGTTTTCTGATGGAACAAATCTCATCACTTTCAATCCAAGTCATTTACACAAACACAAGATCTTTTGTCAAGACTAGAAACCTTTTCAAGTCAGCAAAGTCCCAAGTCAAAGTCAAGTCCCAAGTCACCAGAACCCAAGTCAAGTCAAGTCCCAAGTCTTCTCTTCATGCATCAAGTCAAGTCAAGTTGCAAGCAATTAAAATCATGTTGAGACATTACAAAAAAGTCAAAGTTCTTAACTGATTAAGCCACTCAGTTTTGCATTATAGAAAGTAAATTATTATAAACTACATTCACATAGTTCAGTTTACTACATGTCTGTTTCAGTGACCAATCAGCCACCAGCACTATCCTGATGTCTCAATGGATTTCCCTTGATTTTTTAAACGTCCTCTGGTTCTGCTCTCACAGCGCCGTCACATCATTGTCCTTGTCCTTTTCCTCAGACCAGATGGCACTTCCAGAGAACTGCTGCAGGTCGATCAACAAGCCAGCACCCCCGCTTACTTCTCCCCCCTCTCTACCTTTTCCATCCTCCACGTTCTCCCCCTTTCCCTCCCTTTTCCCCTCTGCCTCTCCCTGCGCCTCGGGCCCATCCGTCAGCCTGACTCGCTCCCTCAGGTCTTCCCCCTCCAGACTCGAGTAATCATCCGAAGAGTCGTCTCCTTTTCCCTCCGCCTCAGCACCCCCTTCGTCATCATCCTCCTCCTCGCTTCCACACCCCTGGCTGCCCTCCTCCACCTCTCCCTCCTCGTCCCGGAAGTCTTGCATCTCCTCTCCGTCCTCCTCGGTGTCACTGCGAGGCCACAGGCGGATCCCGAGGCGGGTCCCCAGGGCCGTGGCTGCACCCCTCACCTGGTCCCTGACCCCCCCCTCCTTATACACCATGCGGCGGACAGTGAATTCTCCATTGGTCTCCTTGTTCAGCTTCTTGTACAAGAAGATCAGCAGCAGAACTAGTAAGATGAGGCAGGCAGAGAGGATCAGCACGGTCTGAAGGGCTGTGGTTTCATCTTTGACATTTGCGTCAGCCATGCCTAGAGTGGAGAGAGAGAAACGGGTTGCTCTTTGACTTTGGAGTCAGCATGGTCACCAAATAAATCACGAATAATTAATTTCTACAAAATAGCAAAGAAATAAAAAATTCTATTGAAAAATTCCCTCTGTTTCGTGGCACTTTTCATGATTTTGATTAATGTTCAGCTCCTTGACTGGAATCAGTCCCGGGTCAAAAAGTATTTGCAAATACTTTTAATGATTTAAGAGTGGAGGCAGAAGTGGGCAACAACCAAAACAGACTTGATTGGAGCGCTTAACCAAAAACACTGAACTTTAGAGGAAGAAAGTAGCACATCCAAACATAAAAATAGTAGTATGGCAGAGTTCTCACTTTTCACTTGAATTTATTGGCACACATACACAATAATGCTGACGCGTTTCGGCCTATACAGCCTTCATCAGAGCATATAACGTGTCAGCATTACTGTATGTGCACCAATAAATTCAAGTGAAAAGTAAGTACTCTGCTATACTACTTTTATTTTTGGATGTGTTACTTTTTTCCTCTAAACTTTTAATGTTTGTTTCAGCCTACATTGGTGCCAAATGGGCGGGGTTTGTAATGTGTGTAAGAAAGTTTATATAATCACAGGAAAGCATTTGAAAGTCAATTTAACATATTTCTCTGTAGTATATTTCTATTACTGTACCGATTTACCTGGCACCATCTAAACCCCTATATATACTCTAAAAAGACATTTTTACAGCTACCACAGTATTTGACCCAGGTCTGAATCCACCACCATTTATTTCCAAGGGTTAGTCAGAACATGAGAAATGCCCTCAGTCTTATCAAGCTGTAAATCTCTCATTATTGGGTCAGATTAGAGTTAGAAATGTACTTTACCTTCTCAAGAAATTCACTGCAGAGCGGAAAAATCCTAATGGCTTGGCCTCACACTTATAGGCTTAATTCTGCCCCAGAAATCCTGTTTCTTTCAAAGTATTTGCAATGCTTTCATCAGGAGGAGATCCATTGGTAAATGTACATTCAGCATCTGAAAAGAAACTTCTCATTAGTAAAGGAAATTAGTTAAGTAAATGAAAGTGCTGCAGCTAGCTTGATGGGGACGTAACGTATATTCATTGTACAGCATTCTGGTTGCCTTTAGATGGTTTAACATGGTAACAAATGACAAACACACCTTTTATCATAATATCTGGGTGAAAATACAACAAGAGTGCAATAAAAGATTATCTGTTCAAGTCAGCTGTACACTGTTTTTGCCAATAGTATTTAATAGTTTGATTGGTGTGTGTTTCACTCACTCCAGGTTGAGCCTTTTATCTAGAAATGCCAGTAACTATGCTCTAAAAACTCTGCCCAGCTATAGTATAGTATCATATTTCATCATCATGGAAGCTGCCATATGTTCAGAAAACATCAGACTTTTGTTTGGTATTGAAATCTAATCCTTGTAATTTAGTCCTGAACTTTCAAATTTGTCACAACCTAAAAAGACTCACAGAAGCTGACACAACTGTAAAAGAGAAGGCAGCATGGCTGCTGGCTGACATGTAACCACAGGCTTATAATTGTCTTGTACACTAGAGATGTAACAGGAAGAGTCTGCATCGCCTTGATTCTGTTCGTCTAGAAACTGTGTGTGGTGTGACTGAGTGACAGGAAGCCAGCAGACGCTGCTGGTTTCCTGTCGACATGATAATTAGACAGCATCAGTCAGCCAGCCATGGCAAGAAACTGCTTAGTTTAGTTGGTTTCTAGGGCTAAGCTTAGACATGCATTAGACCTGGATAGTGTTAAAAAAAACTTTTTAGTTAGGAAGTAGGTGCAACTTAAAAAAATTGTCATATGACTTACCTTCACATACACCTCAGTTTTTAAGTTGCTCATGCTTCCTAACTAAAAATTGAGGTGTATGTGAAGGTAATTGACTTACTGTAATTTAGAATAAGTGATAAATTCATCTTGCCTTTGCCTGCAATACTGTCATTATAATATCATGTCACAAGCACAGAGGTTTAAGTAAATAATTAAAGTATTTAAACAGAGAGCGATATTAAGATCATGTGTGTATGACGAACTATAATTGTACGGAAGAAGGGCGGGAGATGAGGTGGGCGAGATGGAGAAAACATAAACTTGAGGCATTTACATTAAGATGAAATTAGAAAGACAGCTAAATGTTATTCTGTATGCAGCACAGCAAAAAAGTTAAGAAATTATTGATAAAAAATACTATGAATAGTATATGAGAAAGGAAGTAAAAGTGACAAAACTTACCCAATTTGTTGGTAGAAGAGAGGATTTGTTATGCACACAGGAAACACAAAGAGTGGCAGAAGACTGCTTGTATCAGTGAGGTTAACTTCTTGACAGAGTGTGTAAATGTGTGTGTTTGTGTGTGAGAGAGAGAGAGCGAGAGAGAGGGAGAGAGAGGGAGAGAGAGGTGATGATGCATAAAATATGGTAAAGAATGCAGCCAAGACAGAGCGCTTGGAGGTAGGTGGGGTAAAGCACAGATTAGTCAATCGTCAACTCATCGAGAGGGGTGTGGTGGAAACAAACACAGATAAGAAAAAGTGCATCTATAAATATAAAAAGAGGAAGATGCATTTCTTTCAAAAATTTTCTGTAAAGATAACTTTTGATAACGATTTCAATCTGCAGCAGAGGTGCAGGTTGCAGAGTGCAACAAATCTGTTGATGGGAAGTTAGTAAAGCTGTTTTTTGGGGCTTTTACCAACAACCTTCATATAATTCACTGATTGGAATACACCTACCAGAAATTTACTGAATATATTAATTTCCTTTGCATGGTTGTAAAATACATTTCAACCCATACAGTTAAGTCAGTCATTGAAGAAGAGTTGTTGCTAACACTTCAAGTCCACAAAGTGCAGCAGAGTGACATAATGCGGCTTTGGGTGAAAACCTTGCATCTCCCAAATTTTAACTTCTCAGGAATCAAGAAAAAAACAGACTTATTTCCATACTGAAAGTAATGCGGGTTTGAAATTATACAGAAATGAAAGTGGATCTGAAAGTGTTATATGTGCCTGAGTGCCATAAACCAAACCATAGACAACAATGCAATCCTTCCATGTAAGTGAAAATATGAAAATGATTATATACTGGAGTTGTAAGATTTTCACCTGGCAACAGCAGTGATCAAGTTCAAAAGCAACACATTACTTATGAACATGAAACAAGTTGGCCACATCCTGTTATTCACGTCAGTGGGCAGCCACAGCCCCAGCACCCAACATAGAAACCTGTACAGTAAATCCTAACAGCAAACTTTACTTAGTTACCAAGTCAACGATCTGAACAGGATTTTTTGAAGTGCAATCTTACTGACTTTATCTTTTTACCTATCACAAAGCCGCATATCTAGGGACAATAACCACAGTGCACAAAGAGTGCAAGTGTTACACTGAAATTGCATTTGTTTGCCATATTAAGATCAAAGGAATCACTCAGGGCTTGCCTTTCTGCATTTTGAAGTGTTGCAGCCTGAATTCAAAATAGATTAAACTGAGATTTACTGTCAACAATCTACACAAAATGCCCCATAAAGACAAAGTGAAAACAAGATTTCAGATTTGTTTTTTTTTGTGTGCAAATTTATTGAAAATGAAATATAGAAATATCTAATTTTATTCAACCCTCTGGGTAAATACTTTGTAGAATTGCTTTTGGCTGTGATATCTTGGATACATTTGTATCACCTTGGCATAACTTTTGGGGATTTTCTCCCATTCCTCTTTGCAGATTTGCTCAAGCTCGGTCGGGTTGGATGGATATCAATGGATCTTCAATGGGATTCACGTCTGGGGTTTGGCTGGGCCACTCAAGGACTTTCACATTCTTGTTCTAGAGCCATTCCAGTGTTGATTTTGCTCTATGCTCAGGATCATTGTTCTATTGGAACAGAAATTGTCGCCCCAGTCTAAGGTCTTTGCCACTCTGAAGCCAGTTTTCCCTCAAGAATTTTGTTGCTTGTATTTGGCTCCATTCAATTCCCCCTCCATCACTACAAGTCTCTCAGTCCCTGCAGGTAAAAGGCCAACCCACAGGATGATACTTTCACCACCATGATGGTGGGTGAGGTGGGAGATGAGTGTGACACATGCCTGTATCACTGACCGGGCATGCAGGGCACATGCCCCAGGGCCCCAGACCACCAGGGGCCCCAAAATATTCTAAGTCCCGTGTCCGTGTTCAATGCATTTTACAACATTTCACGAATTTCAATTGAAATGTGCAGTCAGGCGGGACCCTGACAGATATAGGCCCCTAGGCCACAGTTTATAATTAGGGGGCCCAAGTCACAGCCACTAATGACATTTCTTTTGATGCGGAGGCCCCAATCACAATTATTAAACTGCCACCTATTGCTTGTACGTTTATGAACAGTGCATTTAGTGAGTATCATCCAGCTAAGATGCAGAGCACTAATTATATACTGGTGGGGCAGGCAGGTCTAGGTACAGTCAGACCTTATCAATAAATTTCAACATTCAACTGTTTTTTTTGGTCCTTCATTCTCGCCACCTATCACCTCGCCTCCTTAAAGCCACAACCTGCAATCCAAATGTAAACAAAGGGAAGTCCCACCACCTAAAACTAGGAACTAAAGCTTGCCTTGGGGGTGGACAAATGTCCACTTTCAAATTGAATGAGCGAGCTCTAGATAGAAGGAATGGCAGTTTGTAATAGCTAAATCTGAGTTTCAGATTACTTTGAACCTGTAAAAGGTTTACATTTGTATTGTTTGTGCGTACTGAGAGGTGGGGGGCCCAATAGGACATGTGTGCCCAGGGGCCCTGTGGTTGGTTAATCTGGCCCTGCCCGGACATAGTGGTTTGCATTACGGCTGAAGAGTTAAATTTTCGTTTCATCAGACCACAGAATCTTTTGTGTCATGCTATTAGAGTCTGTCACAAGTGTTTTTGCAAACTCCCAGCTCCTGTCACATGCCTTTTTTCGAGACTGTCCTCCCCAAAAAACGACCACATAGGTCGTTTGTTCCTACCCTCTAATACGACCCACAGGAGCAGAGCCATATAGAGAGATGTTGGTTTATTTCAGATATTTTAGCCAAAACAGGAGTCGAACACACACACACACACACACACACACACACACACACACACACACACACACACACACACACACACACACACACACACACACACACACACACACGTTGGATGACGTGGCTCACGGAAGGGCTGTTGTGGGTGGACTTGGCACGTTCGACTCCTGTTTTGGCTAAAATATCTGAAATAAACCAACATCTTTACTTTTTCTTAACATAGATCATCTAGATGCAGTGTAATTACTAGTTCGGCTGTACTAGATATTTGATATATTCAGTAGATATATCTTTTTACGAGCCTACTTACAACCCTACTTTGCAAACCGGAAGAACTACAACTGTGGTGGCGATTTGTATCAAGCTGCATGGCGCGGCTCTAGGGAATTGTAGTTAGCAGTAAAAAATATTAGTGTTTTTCCTAGAATTGAAAGTTGTAAATACTGAATTGAGAGTACACTGAGGAGTTTGAGGGGATGGTAAACACATTTGTGTAATCAGATTTTAAATATCTAATTGTTAAATAAAAAATAAATAAATAAAATAATTTTAACCATATTTTACCCATATTTGACAGCGCCCCCAGTTGTTGACTATACTCACATGATAGCTGAGGTCAAGAGCTCTCTATAACAGTTGGTCCCATGTCTGTAACCCCTTTTGTTGGAGGCCTTGTTGCTTTTTTCAGGACTGGCTTCCTTCCACAAATCCAGCCCAGATTTGTGAATGTGCTACACTGACTGTTGTCCTGGCAAAATCTCCCATCGCAGCTAAGGAACTCAGTAGCTGTCAAAGTGGTCTTTGGGTTCTTGGTCTCCTCCCTGACCCAGGTCCTTCTTGCCTGGTTGCTTAGTTTGGTCAGATGACCAGCTCTAGGAAGATTCTGAGTTCCATATTTTGTCCATGTCCTAATGATGGAGCCTGCTGTGCTCTTGGACATTCCCAACACTTCAGAAATACTTTCATACCCTTCCCAAGATCTAGTCTGTCTCTGAATTTTCTGGGCAGTTCCTCAGACTTAATGGTAATTTCTGCTCTGACATGCACTGTCATCTGTGGGACCATGTGTAGATGTATGTGCTTCATTTGTAATTTTGTCCGGTCAATTCAATTGGCCACAGATCACTCCAATCAAGTTGTAGATACATTTCTAGGACATTCAAAGGAATTTGGATGCACCTTAAGTCAATTTGGAGTGTCACTGCAAAGGGGTTGAATATTGACTCAAACATTTCAGCTTTTAATTTGTAACTAATTTGTTAAAAATTATAAATAATAAAAACACTTCTTAAAAACACTTACTAGACATTATTGGTTATGTGTTTTTACAAAAAATGCGAAATCAGGCTGTAATACCACAAAATGCAGAAAAAGTCAAGGGGGTTGCATACTTTCTGGCACTGTAAATCTATTCATCTTTAATTACAGTAAAGTGTGGCAGCAGTTCCTTTGCATACAGTTTGAAATTATGTTTTACATATGTATACCATTCCAGAGAACAGAGTTCTATGATAAGTTGGACAATGTTTATACCAAGGGGGCAAATTCCACTAATACTTGATCATGAACAGAATATTCATCATCATTAATAAAAAGCCATAAATACAAAAGGAGGAATGAATGTTTATTGGGTTTGCACAGTGTAGTCTCATTGAATCTGCTACTGGTTTACAACCACACAGATAAAAGTTTTGGGAAGTCAGTGCATAAAGAAATATAAATCACCTAAGTAATCAAGGGATATGGAATGTACCATAGGTTACACTATCCGTGACTGAAGGGTGAGGTAACAGATAAATGCAAAAAAGTCTAAGTGTAACGCCAAAAAAACAAAAAACAAACAAAAAAAATTCTAAAAGAGCCTTCCATCTTGAAACACCAATACAAAACTGCTTCTACATTAGCCTAAGACTATAATAGTTCTACTGATCTGTTTGACTTAATTCAAACTGTAGAAAATGTTTCACATTTCATTGTAACTTCCTTTTTTCTGTGCCTTAGAAACACTCAAACTTCTGTTTTGAATAACATTTAGTGTGTTTTATTCAACATGCTAGTCACCGGAACTAGTGTTAGTCTCTATGTATGTAGCACACCTTCGTCCCTGTGTCCACTGGGAACTTCCCTTTTAGCTTACAGCTCTAAACAGATGCTTGGGGGAAGCGCTGACCACGCTTCTTTTTGCTGATGAGCAACTACTGAAAAGTGTGAAGTGTGGCGCTCTTTTGGTAAAAGTTGAAATATTTTTTAATTCTAGCGCTCTACATGTTAAAAACCTGCCAAGCTCCCAGTGCTGTCGGGAACAGACATCAATGCATCCTTTCCAACCAAATTAAGGGGAAAAGGAAGCCAGCGCTGGGAAGAGAGGTTCCCAGTGGACACATAACTTACTGCTCTGAGTTTGGGCCTTATGACATCACAGAGAACTCGTCTCTGTGACGTCACAAAGCTGTTGTTCTCTCCTGACAACATGAGGTACAAGATCACAAGTGTTACCTTTTCTCTGAACGCAAAGACCACACAGAATTACAATATACATAAATATTCAACTACGTTTGCATCGGCTGTCATTCACACAATTCTCACTATCAAAATCATTATTTGTGTACCGACAGATTTTCCTACCCTTAACCTTTACATAGACTCCTATGATGAAGTAGTAAAACAAAGCACAAGCCACGCAACGATATCAGGTCTTATATGACATCACAATTTAGCAGCTTTAACTACCTGATTAAACGGCCCTAATGGATACATTTTGTGAGTGCTTCAGAGGACAAAAAAAAAAAAAAAAAGAACATTGCAGGTAATTCATCATTTTGCTATGCCACACTAATTCAGGGTGAAGTCTCCACTTGCTTTAATAAAATGCTGTTCATCACCACCTCGTACAATCATCCACACGAGGCAGTGATTCCATTGTGACATGTGACTCCACCAAAGCCCTTCAAAATTAAGATGCATATCATGCCACTAAATCATTTTAACCAAGTGGACAGATTTTGCAAATCTCAAAAGCTGCACTATATGCACCATCAAAATGCTACTATAATACTCTTTCATAAGAAAAAACATTATTTCACGGCCAAAATCACTCTATGCAGATGACATCCGTTTCACCCACTGTCTATATAAGAATTGCAGAAACAAATTGTGGTCTCTTTTCCTTCGCTATAGTTGACCTGCTTCTAGGCAACTGTGATTTACAGTTCGTCACTACTACCCTACACTTCAAGCTACATTCTCCCACTCACACAGCTTAAGGTACTGTTGATTCTAGTAAGGCTATGGTCTATGGATTTAAGTAAGAATGCCCTTCGAGTGTAGCGGTGCTCCCTCCCGACTCATACGTCCCCATCCTCGATGCGAGCCAGCTGCCTCTCCAGCAGCTCAATTCTCTGGCTCTGAGCGAGGACAACTGCGCGCAAGGCCTTCATTTCCGCTAACAACTCGTTCAGCACGTCGTCCTGGGAGCAGGAGGGAGAGAGAGAGCAAGAGAGTGGTAAGGAAATAACCTCTGGCCATGAAAAAAGTCAGTCAGGTCAGTAGGACAGTGATTCATTCTTTTATCTTACCTCTTTCTTCAGCCTCTCAGATGTTCCATCCGTCTCTTTGGCCGCTCTTGGCTGTGACGCTACTTCTGCCTCTGTCTCCTTGGCGGCTGAGGTGGATATGGGAGCAGCTGCGTTGCCTGCTGCAGGCGGGGCAGCCGCTGTCCCGGAGTCCTGCGAGACGAGCTTGGGCTTGCTCCTGAGGGTGTCTCTGTGCTTGGACGGAGGAGCTGTGTACCCACCGCTCAGGGAGACCAGCAGGGGTGCCGCGTCCTGCCCAGCAATCCAGTCCTCGGCCAGGAGAGACGGCTCCAAGCCGGCTGTGTCAGGGTAAAGGTCTCCCTGGAACAGATCTGACTGAGGTTGCAAGACGGAGATGGGAAATATAGGGAATTTATTTACCATACACTTACAAATGCTGTGCATACAGCAAGCTTGGAGTCATATTTGTCATAATCCATAAGTCATAATAAATAACTCACTGTTTTATAGTTGCATGTTTTAAAGGGTATGCATGGCTTACCTTTCGTGGTACAGTCATAGAGATGGGTTCGACTTTCCTTTCATGCAGTTTGTAGAACCTGCAGAATAGCAAGAGATAACTTCAATCAATCAATCATCATTTATTTGTACAGCACATTTCATACACAGAATGCAGCACAATGTGCTTCACATATTATAAGCAGCAAAACACTGAGTTAAGTAAGACCACAGGCATGTGCCCATATTAAAAGCAGGAGAAAATTGCCACAGATATAAAACCAAAAACCAACCAACATGGTAGGTAAAAAGAGATAAATAAGTTAAAATAAACAAGAGAAAACTGAAGCAAATTATTACACAAAATGAAGACCAACAAATGGATAAAAGAGATATGTAAATTGACATAAGAACCCAGGAGAAGGAAAGAAGAGAGATCCTACTTAAAGGCAAAGTTTAAAAAAAGTCATCCAATGTGCCAAGGGTGTGAAGGAGGAGTGCAAAAGAGAACAAAAGATCAAGCATCAAATATCAAGGACATAAACATCATAACCAAACCCATTTACCTGGCAATTTCGCACTTGTTGACATCCACACCTCTTTTACTGAGAAAGCCCGCTCCTCTCTGAGGCTCCTTGCTGCTGTACAAGCTGAGGAAATGGACATACGGGGATTCGTCGGTCACTTCAAAGTACCGGATGGTGCAGTCCCCCTGAAAGACAGCAGAAGATAAGCGGCCTGAAACAAACATGGACGGGGATGGTTACTAACTGTTACCAACTGAGTGAATTTGTGTTCCTCACAGAATCCTCAGGCTATACCTTTCCACACAGGTAGACCATGTTTGTGTCAGGGTCATAGAAGGGTAGAAGAACCCCGTTACTCGTGTCCATCTCCTGTACTGCCATTGGCTCAGAGAGATCTTTCTGTAAGAAAAAAAAAAACATAACCATTGATTTGACAACCTCAGACCTGAGGGTCTTTGCCTTGTGTAGTTGCATGATACTGTTTGTAATTGCTTCTATGTGTCTGTCAAGGAGACGGGTCAGGCGACGGGTGAGACTTGCCGTATCCCACAAGGCCAGCTGTCTCTCACTCATACGGCTGAAGCCTGTGGTCATGATCTTCCCGTCAGCGAGGAACACCGCTCTCATTGGCCTGGTGCCGTCGTGGACCTTCTCTCTCACCTGAGAGTCACGTTAGGAAGAAGAGATAAATAAAAGGAATAGCATGCAAGCCCTCTATTAATAGAATGTGTGTTTTGTGAAGATAATTCTGATTTTTTTCTATTTAATTTTTTCTATGCTGTGTCATAATTAAAATGTGAATAAGCACGTGAAAACTATCTTAGCACTAGTTGCATGCTTGCCAGCTGTGAGCATCTTGGCAAATAATGCAACACCACTTATTTAGACCACAAAGGGTCTGAAGTAGGAAGGTGTTATGACTCATTTGTTTACAGTCTTGGATAACATCATGACTGCTGAGTGACGAGATTAATAGGCTGGACAGAGAACAACACGTAATGACGATGACATTTTAGAATGAAATTGAAATGTAATTGCAGTGATTATTGTAAAGAAGTTTAATCAAATATGTGATTGCTGCTTTCTGTTTATGTAACTACAATGTGTGCATAAGTCAATATTTTGTTACCACAAAGCACATTCTTTCATCCACGGGACAGCCACTGAAGGTTACTAACAGTTATTTCAGATGGGTGCAGTTCAACAAGGACCTGTGAAAACCCTACAGTCTCTTGGCAGCATCAGTACATGCAGATGCCCTTCTGGCACGCATAATAAAAATCAGTTTATCATGTCTACATTACACGCTACAGGCAAAATATTTATGGTTGTCAGTGAAGAGGGAGACTCACATTTACATTCATTTGTATACATCTGCATATATGGCAAAGCTGTGAACTCACCTTGAGGACGGTGCCCCTCCGCGGGTCGATGACACGCAGTGCCTTGTCCTTGCAGACGGTACAGATGGCGCTGCCATCCTTGTTCCAGCTGACGCTGTAGATCAGGTCTGGATGGGCATCGCTTAGCTGGTACACAAGCTCCCCGGTGCCAACGTCCCACACACACACCATGTTATCACAGCCTGAGAGAGAGGGACACAACATTCAGTGTAGTGGGGCAGTGTATGGGCCCGGGGAATGTCCAGAATAATAGGGGCTTACGAGCCAGCGCCTAACATCAAAAGGCAAACATGCACAAATGTAGACACAATATGGAGTGGGACACAAAACAGTCAAAGCCTGAATGCTTAGGCTGCTTTAGGAGCATCAAAAAATGACAAATGTTTACTTATTTGTGATTATAAATAGAGTCGGAAAAAAGCATGTAATGTCAGAAGGTGACGGCTAACAAAGTCACACAGGGTAAACATATTGAAAAATGAAAAGTTTACACTGTGCTTACTGTACTATTGTGCGCTAATTATATGGTGTGCTTGTGTGGGATATTTTTAAATGAATTCACAAAATGCGGTGGTTATATCACAAAGTGTAATTATTTTTCAGGTTAACCACATTCTCCTTTAAACTTGCATTGCATACCGTGAATTGCTGAGGAGGGAAATCCAATTCCTTGCTTGTATAATGCAGTGGTAATTGAACTGGCTGTCACAGAACACCAGCTGAGTAAGCTTAGAGCTGTCCTTCAACTCTCACTATTTACAAATGGGTGGGAATACATCACTTTGCTCTGGCTGTCAGCTAATGTCAAATGTTTAGCACACCGATGACAACACACCCTCCAGGATCGTTAGCACCCTTCATAAAGACGGACAATAAGGTGGTTAAAAAAAACTAACTCCACAAAGACTCACTCTTTCTGAAAGCAATTCATTCAAAAGCAATTGCTTAAATTGTTTATTTTAATCTAACAAAGATGGCCCTTTGCTGCAAAGCTATAAAGGCCCTTGTAAATTTCCTATTTGGCAAATTTCACTTAAATTTGACATATCTGCTTCAAGTATGACACATGTAGATCATGAGATTTGAGGTTTATTCCTTTGATGTGTCCTTCCTTTTTTCTCTGTTGCACAATGCACTACAATATTAACTACTGTCAAAGTACTGAGACTTGGAAGGGGCAAAGTCTAAATTACTTTTTACCCTGCTTCTGCTGTGCATAAAAGACGTAGACAGTATTTCAGTGAGAATCTCATGTGCAATTTCCCATCTGGAGATCAATAGAAAATTAGTAAGAAGTACTCCCTATCCTAATATGAACCATATTAGTCTTGATGCAAGGCGGTATTAAAGGAGGTTTCAGGACAATATACTCCCTCCAAAGTCTCACTACTTTGACATTTCATTCATTCAGCCACACTATCCACAATACACAGAAGAATCCATAACAATTCAGATGCACTGCAGTTGAGGCCTGAAAGAGCTTTCCAAAGAAATGCAGTGTCCAGTCTAGTGATCTCATTGGGTCGTATTTAAAACCGTCAGAAAATCCAAGTTATTTTTCTGTAACAAATTATGGAGGACCTGAATTACTACAAGTTTGCCAGTAGTTGGAACAACTGCCTTGCTTTAGAATAAAGGTCATCACTTGAAATTAAATCATTTTCTGAACAATTTAGTCAAAAACAACTGAAAATATTTTAGACATTTTCTGCAAACAGAATTTAGCTCAAACACCCCTCCCCAGACTGACAGCAGGGGGTGACAGGTGAGTTTACCTGCAGTTAGGAGGATGTTGAAAGCTGTTGGGTGCCAGGCCAGGATTCCCACTCTTTTACTGTGTCCCTCCAGGGTGACGACGGCCTCGGTCATCGGACCAGTCAGGCCCCCGTCTGGGATCTGCCACACCTGCAAACAACAAGACACTGGAGCATAAACTCTGTTGCTGGAGTAGAGAACTCAGCTGATATTCGATTTAGGTGCAGCGGTCAGATTGGCATCTCAAATCCAATCGAATGTTCTTTAAGGAGTGTGTCAGCGCCATTATAACTTGACAACTAATCATTACAATGTGTATCATGACATGCATCCATCCAGGTGCATGGAAATATAACAAATACAAGTTTCATAGGGTTCGACCAATATGGGTTTTTGAAGTCAGATACCGCTATTTTTGTTTTGAAGCTGCCAATAGATTATATGCGCCAATAATAATATCAATATCTTTACATTTTTCCATTTTCATGCCAAAAAATTACAAGTATTCAAAGTTTCCCCCAGAGTTTTATTCTTGGCAGGATGGAAAAGCCTCTGAAATAGCATTTAGATCAAGGGACACTAAAACTCTCCACTGAAACCCAGACTAATGAAATGCTTTTTGGGTTAGCAACTCTTCAACAGCAGGGAAGCTCTGGGATAGCTTACTTCCTTTAAATGACGAATTCACAAAAGGCATTATTAAATGAATAAATAAAATGTGCAAAGAAAATAAAAATTCACTGCAGGTTTCACAGACTGGTTTTATGTACCTGTGGTCAGTGTCAACCGACTGGTATCCGATATTTACTAAAAAGCCAGTATCAGCCCCATATCTCAGTCTAACCCTGATGGACAGTGTGTTGTAGGTGTTGCCTACCTTTACTGTGCAGTCCTCTGAGGCACTTGCGATGATGTTGTCATCATGAGGACACCACTGGATGTCCAGCACGGGCGCCGCGTGGCCGCACACCGTGGGACACGACTGATCGATCCTGCCGCTCTGCGGGAGAAACAAAAAGCAAGTGTGTGGAAGGAATCACCGCGCTGTTTTGTTTGGTACGTAAAAAAACAGTAGAATATCTTCAGTTTTTGTTCACTCCTCTCTATTGTTAAATGAATGCTTGGCCACATCTCTGTTTCATACTAAAATATCAATAAAAAATGGATCACAAAAAAAAAAAAGAATATCTTCAGTAGAAATACAGATGGCTCGCATTTAAAAAGAAGTAGGTTATGTTAGGTTAGGCTATGTTGTCATTATGCTAGTTTTTTTTTTATAAAAGCAGAAGAAACATCATGCACGAAGGTTTCAGCTGGTGCCTTCTTGAAGCTTGCACACTGAGGAAGGCACCAGCTGAAACGTTTGTGCATGATCTTTGTTCTGCATTTATAGAAAATTCTCAAATTTGCATAATGAGAACATTAAAGGTTTGGAAAGCCTACTTCTTTCTGAGTGCAAACCATCTTTTTTCTACCGGAGAAACAAAAGCACAAATCATAACACGGTGACATTTCGCCAGATTAGTTTTAACACACTGCAGGAATCTAAGAGTACAGGTTTTGCCCGATGTCCGCTATTTGTCATGAAACTTAAAAAGTGCTGAATATGCGTTAACCAGGCATGCGGTAAGACTCTGAAGAGTTGCTGACATACTTGCTTTTACTAGGACAGAGTCTTTTAAGATCATTATAACGCCGGGAGATAGGACACAAGACAGAGCCACTTTAAAATATTGATCCACTGCTTATCTATGCTGGATGCAGTGAAGTCGGATACGCGGAGGAGCTCGCACCTTGCTGATGGGCACAACGAGGAAGGCCCCTCCTCCGCCCGCCTCCACAATCACGGCGATGAATTTGGGGTTCACGGCGCAGAGCGAAGTGTCCCACGTGACGCGGGACACCCGGACGTCGTCGATGCAATGCTCCGCTTTCCACGCCTGGGCGAACACGTGGCGGAACTTGCTCTGTCTGACCACGCCTCTTCGGAAAGACATGACTGGGGAGAAAAATACGACACCAGAATTAGATAAAGCAAACACAAGAGAGCAAAATGGTTCTGTGTACTTTCTATTATAGCAGATTTTGAAGGGGAAATGAGCTGAGGAACGGTGAGGGTCAAGTTACAGTGTACTGCAGATGGCTCTGCAATAATTGTATCCCATAATTCAATCATTTATGGCCATAATACGTAATATTTAAGTAGGGATGGGACGATATATCGAAAATGTAACACATCACAATACAGAAATATGACAATACGTATCGTGGGGAAGAAAAATGAATCGTGATATTAGTTACATTTTATTCTGCTGTAGTAATCACAAATGAGACGGCTTGCCCATCACAATTTCACAAACTGTCGATCGAAGTTAAATTATTTTCACTTTGTAATGATAGTTTTAAATTGTTGTTTACATTCTAGAAAGCCAATGCCATCGCTAGAAAGATTTGCGGCTCAGAAATAAACAGTTCTGCACAGTCAGACTTTGTTGTCATTGAACTTTTAGTTATTAGGCTACATCGTATCGTGGTTGTATCGAATCGTATCTTTTGATAAGTGTATCGTCCCATCCCTATATTTATGAATGCACCATGAATTCACCAGTACGCCAAGTTTAATCCTTATGTTTCTCATCAGGTGAATAGCTCTGCCATGTTGTGGTTTTCTGTGAGTGCATCCAGATGGCTAAAATCACCATTCACCAGCGTTTTGTGAATGTTAACAATGAAGAAGGTCTTATTCAAACCAGCAGGCAAATTCCCCTCATACTGGGAGGCTGTTCTAAAGTACAGTCAGGCCTCAGTGGACAAAAGGGCATGATCCGCCTGAAACCAAAACATGGGAGGGAAGGGAAGGGAAGGGAAGGGAAGGGGGTTGGGCACGCAGAGCTGACCACTGAGGGAGGGGAGGGAGTGTAACTCTATATCCACGGAGCTGCCACCTAATGCTTCACAGTTGTCAAAGCAAATTACATTTCAGCAGGTATACAGGCTAGTCTACCTTTGCCTAAAAATGAGAGTGAGGCCTATAACATATCGGCTCCAAAACCACACGGTTTTATCAAGTGCAACTGGAAGACAAAACATTGTAACACTCCTACAAGGACTCAAAGTGTATCTGTGGTACTCAATAGTGAGCTTATATAATGCTATATTCATCTCCTATGGTTTTACTATTATATTTCCATATTGTTACACAAACCCCTATTTGGCACAGGATCCTTATACACTTTATTTTAGGGGTTACTATGGTTCTTTTGCGTAATGGAGAAGAGGCAGCATCAGTCTAACATAGCGGCCTATTAGGAAGAATGGAAAAGGTGCGTTTGGAAAAGAGTCATTAGGCAACTACAGTGAGCAACAAAGGACAGGCTGTGTATTACGGTGTATCTAATCCCAGACTGGGACGTGTCGAGGAAGCAGCAAGGGCAACGCAGTTTACACATGCATTATGTTCGAGTACAATACCTGGGTTTTGGAGCGAGCGCTTCTCCTAATTGGGGAAAGAAACGCCGGAGACTCGGGCGTGACAGGAGGAGGCCAATAAAATAATCCGCCGCTAGCAGCAGTAACTTAATCCTTTCCTGTGTCCGGGGAGGCGGCTACAGTCCAGCTACCACGATGGATGAATGGGAACAAATAAAAAATAAAATGTCGTAGGCTGCACGTTGACTGCGTAGACCTGCGATGAAACACGGTCATGAAAAATAGATTCCTTCGGAGCGTTATCCGCTTTTCCGCTATTCTCCTGCTGCGGGTTTTGTCAGGAATTAGGCATGTGTGGTGCGATGTGGAAGCCTAACCTGAGGGAGCATGTCCCGTGGCGATACGCTAAATTAAACGGTGCACGGCGACACTGAATGGAGCGCGAGCGATGGGTGTACGGTGGGAAGAGACGGTACTCGCTCCGTGTCCGTTATCAGATGAGTGTTTTTGGATGGATGGACTAGAATCCCAGACACTTCCGCCTAATGGCAGGACATATCAAAGACGAAGAGGCATCAAGATACTTAACATCCTACACTTCTGCCCCTTGTCCCATATACCGGAAATCATCGCGCACATGCGTACATCTGTCTAAAATTAGAATATTAATGAATAGCCAGCTAGCAGGATAGCTAACGGATGCACGAAGGAGCTAATTTAGACAAGCACCTTCATGGATATTTGTTACGGACATCAGACATTACCATACCGCGCATGCGTGAAACAGAAGCAACGGTACGAAGAAGAGGACGGTGATGCTGTTTGGCTAAATGACATAAGCCTAATGTAGAAAAATGTTATTTGACTGAATATGCGTCACTTTCACTGACAGCCAGCCTAAAACGAAAAGGTGTAGTCTAACTAAAGGCATTTGGCAAAAGTAAAACTTCTCGCCTCGTCTGGATTTACAAAGCATATGAACTGCGTAGGCCCATGGAAGAAGTGTATCAAGCTAGCCTGAGCTAGCCAGAGAGTGGAATGAGACAGGCAGTTATGTGATTTACGTTAGGTTTCCTCCTTCAAAATAAAAGCGTGTAATTTGTAACCTTTGAAAATAAAAATACTTAGAATAGTGAGTATTGTTGTGAGTAGAACAATAAAATTGTCTAAAAGTGCTCACCGCAATCATCATGTTTATCACAGATTCCTCCTTAAAGATATTCTTCATTTTTACTTTTGTACTTTTGTTTGTATTCGTGAAAAAACTCAGCAGCAAGTTTTATTTAGACATTTTTTTCCCGGAAGTCTTATTTGTTATTCTGGCAGGCTTGACACTATTATTTTTATTATTGAAAAACTTGTAAATGTGCAATCAAAATTCAATCATATATAAACAGTTCAACATTAATAATGCTTGCTGAGCACCATATACAATAAATTGTAATGTATATATAAATTGACGTACAATCTAAGTTGGGGGCACCTTTCAAAAACTTTGCTTTATGAATTGTGAAGTTCGACAGTATAAGAATTACGTTAATAAGGAATTCTCAGTGAGAATTTTCCATAAGCACACCATAAATTACATAATCTTTTGTGACATTGGGGGAAAAAAACAACACCTCTCGACACAAACCAAATAAAAAACTAAATGTTCTCTAGTTTCCACATTTTATTTATTTATTTTACAAAATGTACATACATTTTGTTCAATAATAAATCGTAGTCTTAAATATTCAAGCAAACGTTAGGTGGAATTGGAAAGCCAAGGTAAGGAGTTCTTATCTTGTCAACTGATGTAGGCTATTATCAAAATAAAGAAAAATAATAATTTGAACGTAGCTTAATACATGATATCAATAAACGAATAAAGCTGACACTTGTTAAACTAGAAGGGCACTCGGAGAGCGCAGACCTCCGCCAAGGTTCGTGCTATTATTGCTTGTTCGTGAGTCGGATCCGGATCCGCTCCAAAATGTAATGGGTTCTCCCTTGGCCTATGCTACACCCTTCCACGAAGTTTCATGAAAATCGGGCCAGTAGTTTTTCCGTAATCCTGCTAACAGACAAACAAACAGACAAACAAACAAACGGCACCGAAAACATAACCTCCTTGGCGGAGGTAATGAAAGGTGTTTGGGGCGCTGTTGCGGGCTGAACGGGTTTAATAGGTTTAATACATCCATGATCCACGGGGCTGAACAACAGCTCTGCGCCTGTGTCCTAGAGGCCATCCATGACCGTTTAGCGACACCTAGCGACTAAAACGACATAGGGGCACACCAAGAGCACACCCACCGACCCATCAATGTCTGCACAGTTTACAGTTCAGTGAGAAAAGGCTTTACTTTACCAAAATGAAAGTCTGTGGAGGGAGTGTAATGGGATAATGGAATATGATCGGCTACTTTATTCATTCATTTATTTATATAGCACTTATTTAAACATGGTTACAAAGTGCTTTACAAAAATAAAATAGGAATAAAAACGTTCCTGACAGAATGCAGATATTAAGAAAAAGAGAAGCAATAGTAGATGATAATAATAAACAACATTGAAATATGTATAAAATAAATAATACAATAAAAAGGCAAATAATTCCACCCATAAAATTAATAAAAGCAAGTCTAAAAAGGTGCTTTTATAAGAGGGGTTTAAAAGAGGATATTCATCCCTGTGCAGAGTAAAAGTAGCCTACATTGAATTGAACACAACAGGAACTGCATAAAACGATATAGATTATAATTGTTGTGGGCTGAAAACGAAAGTGAATTTTGTTTTGGCAAAAGTCATGCAGTATTACCAATTTACCAAGGGTTCTTCACTGTACTGAGTGGCTCTTTATATAGTCTAAGTCCCACCACGTGCAACAGGTGGCTCCGTGGCGCAATGGATAGCGCATTGGACTTCTAGGCTAACACTAGTGAAGTGATTCAAAGGTTGTGGGTTCGAGTCCCACCGGAGTCGATCTTTTTCGTTTCCGAACAAACAGATGTTACTATTTGGCGTCGCATCGGTGTATATTAATGCATCCATCATAGTGCAGTCGCGATTAAGTGATTGGTAGAACAATATAAGATATTGTAAAGCAGATTCCCATTTATGAAGCAAACCAAACAACGTTAGTTGAAGCAAACAACTGTCACCACAACACTGATTTTCCAAGGAAGGAATAATATGTAAACGATTTACAAAAGACTATGTCGCGGGAAGGTTGGAAACTTTGGAAATGTTGCACAGAATAAGTAAAAATTTAAATTATTTTTGGCAGACACTGCTCTCAGATTCGTCGCGAGTTTGAAACAATCCAATCTTTATCGTTAGCTTACAACGTCGCCAAGTACTAGCCACTAACTTTAGCAAATGCGTATTGAATATAAAATAATACTAATTTCCGATCATTTAATTTTATCTTAAGAGGATATTGATCCTTTAATAATAGCCTCAGGGCTCGGTAGACTGAGTAGCCTATATCCACTGGCGAGAGGATGTGTCAAGCCAGCCACAATAAAAAAGGGGCTTCCGGTAATAATATTAAAAATAAAACCCTCACTGACGAACAAAGTACAAAGAGCAAAATAGAAAATACCAAAGTTAAAATAAAATATGTATTTACAGCGAAATATCTAGTAATATAAATAACTTCTAATGTCCCTTTCACAACACAATATAACGATGTTGTTGATTGTACACCTCAATCCGCACTTATTATGTTTTCAAACGTGACAAACAGTAGGCTTTTACTTTGAAGAGAAAATCGCTCAACCTCCGGCTTTGTCCTGGTAGGGGAAACCATAGCTGTCAGTTTCTAGACGACACGGAATAGTGTGGCACCGGGTGTAACCAACGAGCTAACGTTAGGCTAGTTAGATGTAGCTAGCTTTTAGATTTTGTCGTCGTACGCAGCTGTAGACTGTACATTATACACACGATTATTTATCGTTGGCGATTAAAGTCACTGTAGTGATTGCATTACAGTCACACTACTGTTGTCGTCGACGTCGTCGATTTGGTTGTTTTGTAGCTGACCCGTGTTGGCCAGTTCGCTAGCTAGCCCCCTCAGCTAGCTAGCTTATGGGTGTCAAAGTTAGCCGTGACTTCACTGGGTGTCTGGTTGCCTGATCTCACATTACGGACACGTCAAGGTAAACATAGCTATCAGCGAGTTTGAAAGCTAGCTAGCAAGCTAATGTTTGTTCACCGTCACCCATCTTTCGTGCTAGCACCACAGAAATAAACATGAAAACGTTTACTAGTAAACTGTGAGGAACCCTGCCAATTGCGTTTGGTAACTTCAGCTAATGTTAATGGAAAGGTCATTGTCATTTTTCCTTTCGATAAGCTAATTCGACAACTAGCTAAACATTACTCCCACCTAGCTTAACTAGCGCTAACGTTGGCTAGCTTCTAGTGTCAAACCCATCAGTTTCTTGTGAGCTGGAAGAATTTAACTAACCTTACGCTCATGAGTTTTTTTAGCTGGTCTTCTTAAATGTATTGATTTGGTAAATGTTAAGTTTCATCAACAATAAAATCAGGAATCATATATATTTTGTAGTTTTTGTATGACTGACTAATTCACTTATTAGCCAGCTAATATCGTTAAATTAACGCTAATCATAAGTTTATATAAATTTACCCACAATTACACCACAATTACACTAAGCTATTTTAACCACATCCTACCAACATAAGTCATTCACTCCTTTATGTGCATCTAATTAAAGCTTGAACACTGGGGTTTTGTCTCCTAAAATGTTCCAGTAGTTATGTAATCTGATTCCTTAGTTACCCTTTGACTTGCCACATCACACTGTAAGATCAATTGCTATCACTGGCAATAAATCCTGTGAACATCTGATAAATTGAGATTGTGCAGTATGAAACATAAGCCTTCCCATTTAAATTCTAACATGTCTAACCTATATCTTACCAAAGGCTGATCAAATCTGCATCGTGATTTGGGGGCTGTGATGTCGGAGCCCAAGACCCCCACTCCAACCCCAGCCGGCGACACATACAAAGGATGGGTGTTCAAATGGACAAATTATATCAAGGGATATCAACGGAGATGGTTTGTCCTGAGTAACGGATTACTGTCGTACTACAGGTACGATTTCCTACAAAACACAAATAGAATTCAGCAAGCAAATGGCCTCGATCATGTCACCCTTTATCTGCTGTAGCTACTGTTTTATTACACTCACTCAGCCTAGATTCTGATTAACCTTAATTAACATAACTTGCAAAGTTAGTGCATTTAATATAATGTGCTATATATTGAGATAAATAGCCCTACCTCATCTGAGTTCAAATTTTTTTTACCAGTTGAATTTCCAAGTCTGATCAAAGCATAGTAATGAATACAAACCCCGTATTCTTTAGGATTGCGGTGGCATGTGGAAGTATTTAAAGCTTTTTGTGTCTCTGATTATCAGGACCCAGGCAGAGATGGGCCACACGTGTAGGGGCACGATCAACTTGGCCACAGCAACTATTGCTGTGGACGACGCTTGCAACTTTGTGATCTCTAATGGTGGGGCACAGACGTATCACCTGAAAGCCAGTTGTGAGGTGGAGCGTCAGCGCTGGATCACTGCTCTGGAGTTGGCCAAAGCCAAGGCTGCCCGCATGCAGGCCGAGTCAGGTAAAGCGCATGGGTGGAGACAAGACAGCTTTCAAAGAGAAGGCAGAGAGAAAAATAAACTAGTTAGTGTTCCTATTCTGTGAACAGATTCCTTTTGTACATTGAGAGATGCTTTTTAGAATGACAGAAGTGCTTTTGTCGACACTTTCTAACCTCAGCCTTTGCACTTTGCTGTCTCTTTGGTTCTTTATAGATGACTCTGGGGATGACTTCTCTCCATCCTCTGCCTCGGTGCCGCCTGGACAAGGTGGCGGGACACAAAACTCGGAAGTCCAGTCCACACTCAGGACGCTGGGCAGCAAAGTGGAGGATCTCAGCACGTGCAATGACCTCATCTCGAAACATGGCTCTGCCCTCCAGAGGTCAGCCTCTAAGTTTCTATTGCTCTCTTTTCGCTTTACCCACTGCAGGTCAAGCAGATTTACCCTGATGTAATGAGTTTGTTTCTCTTCGCTTTTTGATTATAAATGGAGAGAGCCCAAAACACATCTGACCTAAACATGTATACACAAACACACGTTTTCACACAGCTAACCACACACACAGATTTGTGTGTGTAGTTTTCTGAGATACTTTACCAATGTATTCCAGGTCTTTGTCAGAACTGGACAGCTTGCGTCTCACTGGAGAGGCCGGGGATAAGATTCGGCAGGTGACGGAGAGGGCCACACTGTTCCGCATCACCTCCAATGCCATGATCAATGTGAGTGTCATCTCCTACCTCCTACAGTATAGGTATATCTGCCTCTTTGTAGATGTAAAATGTATCCATAAGACCTGGGCCCAGTGACCAGTAGAAATGCATTCAATTATTTCCCCTTGATTGATCGTGTCTGAGACAAAGGAACCAAAATGCAAACCCTGTCTGTCCCGTACTCCAGGCAGACCAAAGCAATTGCTCAAAGTAATCTGATTTTGGTTTTCAATGAACAGTTGTCCCAGGGTCTGGTTACAGTTGCATCTGTGTGCTGTTTTGCCCCTCAGGCGTGCCGAGACTTCCTTGCACTGGCCCAGGCCCACAGTAAACGATGGCAGAAAGCCCTGCAGGCAGAGCGAGATCAGCGGGTGAGGCTGGAGGAGACCCTGGAGCAACTGGCCAAGCAGCACAACCACCTGGAGAGAGCTTTCAGAGGGGCCTCACAGGCGAACACTCCCGCAGACAGTAAGGGTAAGATCCTGTCGGCACCGTACCTGGGCCTGCAGGTGAAAGAGGGAGAGAACTCTGCATCCTAAGTTGAATTCACATCGGTGCTCTTTGAAATTCCAAGCCATCAGGGTTCTCAAATTACTTGAATCATGGACAGAAGGGTTCCCATAGTCATGGAAAAGGGTGTGTTTTTCAGGTCTTAAAAAGTTCTAGGAAATGATACATATCCAAAAGCTGTTTTTCAACTGGTCATACAGTACTGTGCAAAAGTCTTAGGCACACGAAGATGCTTTCAAAAATAATGAAATGAAAAGTTTCTAAATATATAAAAAAAATACTATAAAGAGCAGTCTACTGACACACTAATGCAGAAAGCAAATAAATAAACATATCAGACAAAATTGATATAAAACATCTAGGGTGCCTAAGACTTTTGTACAGTACTGTATATTTAATGTCATGCCTGGCTGTTGGCTGATGTAGTTGCCTTTTGAAGAAAAAATAACCTAATTAACAAATTTGCTGATTACACAAGTCCCAAGTGAGAACTTGTAGCTAACCCTAACAGAGGTATTCAACAAAAAACCCGCATTTGAACATAGACACTGACAAATAGTCTTGGAAATAAAACTGTCACACTGTCATAGTTCTGAAATTTGATTGGCAAATGTGTAGAAGGTTAGAATCTTCAGTGAGTTCTCAAAATGAAGGGTAAATCAATTTAACATAAGTACATCTAATGTAAATGAAGCTTCACATTGGTTCAGGCAGGACATGCAAGTCATGCGCGCCACATCAGCTGATAGTCAGCTGATCCAAACAAACTGCAATCATGTTTGGCACTTCAAACAAGGCGGTCCATTTAAGCTGTCAGCTCCTCATTTGTCCCTGCGGTTCCTACTTGCCACACTGACTGGTTGTGCTGCTTTCTCCCTCCACCAACCCAGCCTCCTGCTGTTCTAGTTCCTTATTAAACAAATACAGTTGGGATGGTATGTTTCTGTAGGCTTGTCTCTTGAAATTATGTATATTCCATATTTCAATGCTATGTGTCTGCTGGGTTTAGTGCTGTATACCCTGAGGGGGTTTATTTGCGCTCCCCGCTGAATCTTTAGCATGCTGCTTGGATTCACACAGGGAGCAAGAGAGCAGAGTCTGTACCGCCTAATACAACTGTACAACCATTCATGCGGCAATGGTTTTAACTTCATGACGAGCGTGTTCCTGGCTGAACCGAGTGTTTTTCTTTTAAGGTTCTGCCGGGCCGGGAAAGGGCGAGGCAAGCGATGAGGACGACGACAACGAGTTTTTCGATGCCATGGAGGAGGCGCCTGAGTTTATCACTGTGCCTGCAGACCCCCAGTTCCATAAGTCAGTGGACTCTTATTTACCCCACTGTTACATGTGATTACTACAGATAAAATAACATGAGCGTATAGAAGCTTCCAAAGGGGGAATTTCACCCAGCCTTCATCAGTGTTCTTCCTTATCGAAGGTTTATTTGTTTAACTCATTTCCTTGTATGACCTGCAGAGTCATGATTACATCACGTCTATTAATGTAGTATGGTTTGATTCCATTACACTTGCAAGTTTGTTTTTAATTCCCAAATTGTTTATTATGTTTTTTGTACAAGTTTAGCAGCCGCCTTCATGCTCCATTTCCATGTATGTTATGCTGTTTGTTGAGATGACTGTGACCCTTCCGCTCTTATCACTGAATCTCTTTGTTCTCCGTTTGTTTTGTGAATCTCTTTGTCAACAGAAGATCAAGCAGTAATATCAGTGGCTTCAACAGTGAAATGTGTCCTGATGATCAGTCGGTACGTCTCAAACCGGCCTCTGCTGTACTAAGACTGAAGAGTGTCGTGCCATTGTAGAGATGACTGTTGAGCATTATCATTTGCAGTAGCTTTTATGCCTTATCTTATTGACATAATCATCTTCTGTCGGTCGTTCTTAGCTTAACGAGGAGCTGCTCGCAATCAACCAGGAGTCCCCGTCTCAGGAGGTGGTGCCGGTGAAGAAGAGGCGGAGCCGTATCCCAGACAAACCCAACTATTCCCTCAACCTGTGGAGCATCATGAAGAACTGCATCGGCAAAGAGCTGTCCAAGATCCCCATGCCTGTCAGTATTTCCACATAGGTTACTCATCATCCACTGATCAAATAAGCCTTTGTTAGTGAGTTAATGGATAATAATCAGGCTTGTTTGAGTCTTTGACGTAACGTGATCAATGTGTACAATCCTGACACCATGTTTGAGCACTCTTTAGTACCTTGGAACCAGGGATGTTAGTTTCAAACCCAAATTGATGGCCTGTCTTATAACCCATATAGGTAGTGTAATAGATATGTCATTTGGTGAGTGTATACATCTATTGTATTCTATTCTAGTGAGTGCATACATTCATTCGTTCTATTCATAAGGCCTAAAAACCTTTTTATTTGGGAATGCTTTTTCGCGTTAACTTTTGTTTAGTGATTATTTTATGATCATTATTATTATTATGTTTTTAACTCTGTAGCCCTTTTTAGATTCACTGTGTGAATGAAAAGAGCAGTACAAATAAAATGCATTATTATTATTAATGTACGTTCAAATTGTTCTCTTTCCTCTCTGTAGGTGAACTTCAATGAGCCCATTTCCATGCTGCAGCGGTTGTCTGAGGACCTCGAGTACCATGAACTGCTGGATAAGGCGGCCAAGTGCCAGAGTTCCCTGGAGCAGCTGTGCTACGTGGCGGCCTTCTCCGTCTCCTCCTACTCTACCACCGTTCACCGCACGGGCAAACCCTTCAACCCTCTGCTGGGGGAGACCTACGAGTTGGATCGCCGGAGAGAGAGCGGCTACCGCTCCCTGTGCGAGCAGGTGAGGGAGAGATTACAGCAAGGAAGTTAAAGGGAACAAGGGATGGATGTCGGGAAGGAGACCTTAAGAGAGAGGTGGAGAAAAAATATCGAGGAGAGTAGTTTATTGATTGAAGGGTAGAGAGGAATCTGGGTTGTGAGAACAGTACAGGTGAAGGAAGAAAGCTGTGATTTTTAAATTGGGAGTTGGTAAGACAGGAATAGATGTACAAGGTGGGAAAAAAAGAAGGTCTGGGTTGAATGTTTAGAGGAGAGAAAGGAATGTGGAGGAGGAATGGAGGCTTAAGGCAGCTGTCTGTTAGAAAAGTAGAAGGGGAGAGATGTTTCTTTCCCTGAGGAGCAAGAAAATGAAATGATAATCCAATAAATTGTGCTTTCAGGCAGCAAATCCAGTGATCGGGCAGCTGTGGACAAAACTGTAATCAGAGCATGAGCTTTTATATAGTGGTTCTATTCAGACAAATGAGATTGGACTAGTGGGATAAACCAATGAATCCAATTGTAGATGAATGTGTGTAGTATAATGGGATTTGTGATTTTTTTTTTTTTTTGTATATTGAGTTATAACCCATCCATGTGTATGATTTTTAAAATGAAGCACACACCAAACGCATTCTCTACATTTTCTCCAGGTGAGTCACCACCCCCCAGCAGCTGCGCATCATGTGATCTCCGATCGAGGCTGGACCCTGAGGCAGGAGATCACCGTTGCCAGCAAGTTCAGGGGCAAATACCTTTCCATTATGCCTTTAGGTGAGAGATCTACTGGTTCTGAACATTTTAGGCATGTCCTCAGGTAACATACAGGCGTGGTGCGACTGTGCCCTACATGGGTGGGGCATTAAACATTTCAGTCATTCCCAGAAGGAAAACACAACAAGTGCATTAACAGTAGTTCCACGTCATTTGTTGAGAGATGAGTCGCGTAATGAACGTTACAGTCATGCCTTTGGGTCAGGGAAGCTTATGCATGTCAATCACGGACCGTCGCGCATACCACCCAAATGATTTATGTGTTGTCAGTCATGGTTTCTGTTTTTCACCTCGTCTGCCCTGGCTCTTCCTTACAGGCACAATTCATGCTATCTTTGAAAAGGGCAACAATCATTACACATGGAAGAAAGTTACCACCACCGTGCACAACATCATCGTAGGCAAACTATGGATCGATCAGGTGAGACTGACCTGTACAAGAATTTCACAGTAATAGCATGGCTTTGAATAAACAGACATACCCTCAGAGTAACTAGTACTCATTTAATTGTTATTGTAATTTAATTTTAAAATTATTTTTTCTTCAGTGGAAAATGAAATTGCCTCGAGAGTGTCAGTGATTTACTTGTTTTTTTCCCCACATCTTTCTCTTTCTGTCTCCCTTCCAGTCTGGAGAAATAGACGTGGTGAACCACACAACAGGAGACCGCTGCCATCTGAAGTTTGCCCCCTACAGCTACTTCTCCAGAGACGTGGCCAGGAAGGTGGGGCAATGGCAGAGAATGATTTGACTGATTCAGACTTGACTGCAAAATGGCTCCTCTCTCCTTTGTTCTACTTTCCCTCCCTGTTAGTCATAGCCAAGTTCCGCTTTTTGGTGAAACCGTCTGACATGTCTTCTACACTGTGCAGTGACCTCCCTGTTGCTCTTTCACAGGTCATGATGATTTACCTTCTTTTCTTTATCTCTTCCACCCCTTTACCCGCTCTCTCACCTCTCCTCAGGTGACAGGTGTGGTGATGGACAAGGACGGCAAGGCCCACTATGTGCTGTCGGGCACATGGGATGAGAAGATGGAGTTCTCCAGGGTGATGCAGAGCAGCCGAGGGGGAGAGAATGGCACCGAGGGCAAGCAGAAGACAGTCTACCAAACCCTCAAAGCCCGAGAGGTCTGGAGGAGGAACCCTCTACCGTGAGTACTGCTTGCATGGCTGTGTGTGTGTGTTAACTTCATGCATGTACACAGGGTCCAAAATTAACACCCACGAAGGTAGAATTTAGTTAAAATGACAGTAAAATTTGGATAAATGAGAAAGGGCCATCCGTCACACTGGCTGGTAACTTTTTGAGATAACATTTGAATGCTTCAGTTATATACAGTTTTTAGTCTTTGCATGTATTCCAACCTTGTACCTGCTGGCCATCGTACATTCTTTCTGACTGTGAGCCAATCAGATCACAGTGAAACAGCAACGTTCTATCAAACAGACTCCTGATTGGTTGCCTGTTACACTTCTAGTGGCACATGCTATATTCTCTGTCTCTAGCAAGTATATTAAATTTGTGTTCCTCTCCAGAAATAGTGTAACATTTTTCTTTACCATCCCAAATGTCAGCGCCTGGAATGCTCTGATCATCTGAAACATGATCCCATCAGTAATGGCAGAATTTCATGTAAATATGAGATCTATGATCCAGCCTACTGGTGATAGACCCACTCTGATACACAAATCAAATTTTTTGAAGCAGAAAATGGTCATCTTTCAAACACCAATGTCATCTGCTACTTGTGGAGGTCCTGGGAAAATTGGTGAAAATTAGCCAAAAGAGCCATTCTATTGCAAATCAAATGCTTAATTAAGTTAGACTTCCCCCCTGAGGATAAATAAAGTTTTTTGAATTTCATTAATTTGTACATGAAATATAGTGTCTTATATCGCTGTACAAGAACTTGGTATTTTGCACTGATGCAAACCCTAGAGCAATTTTACTCTTTGGTCTTATCAACTGATGATCTATATGGGTATATGTTGTTATGTTTTATTGTGCCTTTATGTTCTTGTTTTTGTTTTATGTGTTTCTATGTGTTGTAAACCTTGTTTGCGAACCTAGTTTCCCATACGGGGCAATGAAGTTTAACTTGAGGCGTTTACATTCTCTGTCTCTGGTTGTCCATAGCGACGGGGCAGAGGCCATGTATTTCTTCACCGACTTAGCGCTCACCCTAAACGAGTCAGAGGAGGGCGTGGCGCCCACCGACAGCCGGCGCCGGCCTGACCAGCGGCTGATGGAGGATGGTCGCTGGGACGAGGCCAATGCTGAGAAGCAGAGGCTGGAGGAGAAGCAGCGCAGCGTCCGCCGCGAGAGGGAGAGGGAGGCCGCCAGCCAGCGCACCTCAAGCCAGTCAGAAGAAGGTAAGAGTGAATCATTTCATCTTTGCTGTGCTAATGCCTTTCTCCTGTTTTCCTCTCTTCCTTGAATGGGAAAAATCTTAGAACTAAGGTGAAAAAACGATTTCCATGACCCCCCTTTTCTCTTCCAAAAGCTGTCGATGAGGACTCTTTTACTGACCCCTCTCTGAAAAGCAAGTATTCTTCTCTTTGTCCTTTTTCTCTTTCTCCTCATCACCCTTTAATTTCTGTTCTTCTAATTGCTGATTCTATTGCAAACAACACATAACCTCCTAGACGGTCTTTTTTTCTTCTTCTTCTTCTTTTTTTTTTATTTATTTTTTTTATAAAGATTGATTTTCTTATTTGTTTTTCTTCCACCAGGCGCTCCCCATGACAACTACAAGGCACTTTGGTTCGAGCGCTGTGAGGACCGCATCACAGGTGAGCAAGTTCATATCTATAAGGGAGGCTATTGGGAAGCCAAGGAGCGTGGCATCTGGGAGCCCTGCCCAGACATATTCTGACCTCGGCATTGACTGGAAAGTGCCCCGAACAGACTGGTCCATTGGAGCCGACCGGTGGACAGCTACTGAAAAAGGCCCGCTTGCCCCCCTGCGACGGCTGGTTCCCTCCAATGGCTCTCTGTTCTAAGAGATCTCGAGGACGGACACTGCAGTCTGATCCAATGGGAGAACAGGGTTTTTCCCTCCGGCCTCATCCCATTTTACTCCCCAGCTCCTTGCCCAGAGTCTTAGCATCTACCCCCGTTGCGGTCACGCGCGTGCAAGGACTGGAACGAAAACTAGATGGTCGAGGCTTTGTTTTTGCGAGAGCTGATTGAAGCCAATAGTGTTCTGCTTTGACTCGTCTTAAACCTTTTGAGATGTGAAAGGAGTGAGGATAAGGGGAAGGAAATGGAATGGGTAGCGCGTCCTAATATAGGTTGTCCCTTTTGTCCCCCTCTTGATCTCTTTGTGGTCACTGTAATGGATCAAGAGCAGGAGAGGTTTGATCGACACATCTCCACCGCCGTGTGCCGATAGCGCTCCGTGAGATAATGTAGTGTTCCTATCTTCATCCACGGCCTTGTGAGCTTAGGTAATAAAACAACTCTAAAAAAGGGGTAAAACCTGGTTAATAAATATATATATACATATATATATATATATAGTTGAAATAATTAATGTCATTAAAATGTTGATTGGTGGCCTTCAAGAAGTTGGAGAGGGTTTCTTCTTTATCTCTCACTGATTTAGTGTCTTAATGTAATGAAGTGAAGTTCTAGTGTGCTTGTGTGTATGATTGCATATCTGCTCTTCCATCACTTTGCAATTCTGCCATTGTGCAGTATAGTGTGTTTAAAAAAAAAAAAAAATCAACAGATTATCCAAAATACTGTTTGCCCCTCTTCACGGTCACTTTTTTTTTTTTAAGTTTCAAGATATTTTTTTTCCCCCTTACCAGAGCCTTGTAGTCCACATAGTCTATGCTGATGGAAATTATGATGGTGCAATTTATACTTTTTAATTTTGGACTGTCCTTGGCTGATGTGGCTAGAAGGCCTACACACCCTGGCTTTTTACCTTAGAAACAAGCAACCTGCTCTCACCTGTCTTTACATCACGCCTGAGTGGATATGATGCTTAAATTTATAGATGGTTTCTTGTACAAACATAAAAAGCTAGAAGAAAGAGTGGGAAAAAGACTACAAATCGACACAATGGCAAAAAGGTTGTTCCACTGCTGAGAAAATCTCAATCAAATTATGGGCTAGTACAGTTTTATCCAGTAACAATTAGTAAAATTACCCATTACGACAGTAAAGGAATAATATTTAGCCATTTTGTGTCTGAAGCGAATGGTAACTAAGTTACATGGCAGTAAAATTTGTTTTAAAAAGTGTGGGGTTAAATACTTGGTGTGATTTTGTGTTGTAAAGAGAAATGATGTGAATAACACAAGCAAGTGAGCGTAGAAAACAAGGAGAAATTAATGCAGTGGTGAAAATAACTAAAATGTCACACACCCCACCCAGCGTACACATTTAGTCCTCTGACAAGTTCATACATATGCAAGTATGTTTTGACACCAAAAATATGGGATGTACTGTGTGCGTGAGTTTCATAATTTTGTTTGTAAGTGTACTTAAAAATGAAGAATAAAGAAACAAAGAATTTAAAACCATTGCAAATAACTATGATTTTATAAATGTATAGAAAATCGTATTATAGTATTGATAACTGTAATGTAGTTTTTTTTCTTGTATTATGGTTCCTCTCATATTATTGGAAGAGGAATGTCTTCATTTTCACAAAAAGGGAGTTTCCAAACTTATTGTATGAGAGCGGACACATGACACTGTTCAGTATTTTGTCTTAACAAAAGAAAAAAATCTGTTATAAACAAATGCTGTTATGTCAAAACAAATTGCTTTTCATACTCTGTCCTTTTTAATTTTATTTGTTCCATTTCAAACATTTTTCTTTGTTATTAATTGGATAACACAATTGAAGGTTGTTTGCCAAATCAATTCTGTAGGCATTTCTGTCCTCTTGTTCAGTACAAGCTGTGCAACATTGATGGGGATGGCATATGTTGACAATGAAATAATAAAAAGCAAACAAAAATGTGTTTTCTGATTGCTTTTTCTTTTTTATCTTATAGTTTTCTACATTTGTACAGTCAAAGACATAAAATTAGATAATATTAAAGCGGATAAATTTACATGCTCAAGGCCCCCTGTCATTCTCAATCACAAAATTTAACAATAAAGGCTTCTTTATTGGTTCTATTTTCAGCTCTCCTTGGGCAGTTTATGTCCTCGTATTGAAACTGTGAAACGGCAGCGAAACAGTGATGATTTGTTCAGAATTTCTTTGAGCAGTTAAAGTGCAGTATTCATAAATACTAGCTGGGTGGCTACAACTATTTCATGTTGGGAAGCTTAAATCCACGATCTCACTAAAAGAGCAGCATGTTCTCTTGCATTTTTCCCTGTGACAAGAGCTCTTTCTTCCTCTGTATGCACTACAGGCCCCTCTCCTGGCTGTGTCATGCCAGCATATTTATTTTTAGCCAATTTTCTGAAAGGCGCACTGGAACCTACCATCCTATACATGGGGCAGAGAGAAACGGGGACCATGGTAGGGGAGTTAGGCAAACGGGGAGGGGCTTATGGATTGGCTGACCTGACAGCTGTCGGGACCAAAGGAAGCAACCGATGCACCACATCACACTCAGGACACACCCTGCCTGCCTACGCTACAGTATAGTACAGTACAGTGGACAGGAGGGTTGGAGAGACAGTGAGAGTTTGCATAACAGCATACGGGCCGCTACAGCCTGTACATTACTATTGAGAGAGAGAGAGGGAGGGATGAGAATGCTGAATCAGTGAAACTGCATGAAAGCCTGGGAGAGGGTGGAAGAGGGTAAACGGCAGGAAGAGAGGGAAGGGAAAGATAACAGCCGGGGTGGAGTGGGTAAGGTGTACGATGTCTTACCAAAATGACTTGTCATTCGTTTAATCTCTCTGAATGTGGAGCTTAAATTTGACTTTTTACCTAAAGCTTAAATATTACCTCCTCAGTTAAAAACCCAAGTCGATCAGTGAGACTTTATCAAAATACTGCTTTAGAATAAATTGCTAGAGTTCAAGTTTGAAGACGGAGCTTCCCCTGCACTTTTCAGCAAACCAGAAAAGTGAGGTAAGGTTTTTAAACCAATATGTCTGCTTTGTGTTGCAGTGGTGCCGATGTTGTTTACATAGTGCAGTGACATCAAGCTGGAGTCACTGATTCCCACTGGAGAACAAGTGAGGGGAAAAAAAAAATACATATGTAGATTGACACTGACGCATATGAACAGGAATCACCAGACTGGGTTAATAGATACAATGTTGCAGGTATGGAGAAAATGCAGCCTATTCAGTACAGTAGCTGTCCAGCCTATTTAGTCATTTCTTGACACGCATATGTTGAATGAAATTTGACTGCATGTTGATTCTCGGTCGATAGATTTGACAGTGGACAAGGTGCATAGAGATTGCAGCCTCCTGATTACACTTGTCATACTGACATGCCTTTGACTGATAGTATCTGCTCAAGAATGTTTAGAGGATGTTCAGAAAACAAGAATGCACATTGTACTATGATAACTAAGGCCTGGCAATCCAAAGGTCTGAAAACCTTGAACGTTTGTGGATTTGAGAATAATAAAATGAAGCCTTAAAAGTTTTTGAAAATGAATAGATGGCCTTAAGAGTACTTGGTTTGTAATGAAAATATAGCACTCAAATTCATCAGTAAGCGTCAGATCTCTGGACTTATGTCCTAGGATCAACATGGACGGATATATACTTTGATATAGTTTTAAAATGAATGATTGGTTTCTTGACCTGACAAGATGATAATTCTATGAATTCTAATTTTGACCAATGTCATGTCTTACTCCAGGACAATTTTGAGTCCTTGAAGTTCACCAAACAAGGCCTTTAAAGTAATTGAAAAGTTCTTGAATTTGATGTCGAAGTGGGAACCTTGTGTGAAAAGTATATAGACCGGTTGCAGTTGCAAATTTAGGCACGTGTTCCTACTGTATCTCTCACCTGCCCCCAGTCAGATGGAGGTGGTGTGTTTGCCAAGGTTGTCCCGTGTTGCTGTGTGCGGCGGTACCCATGGAAACGAGCTGTCCGGGGTGTACTTGGTACGAGAGCTGCTGAAGACGGAGAAGAAGGCCGAGGAGGAAGACGAGCTTGTCTCGGTACTGCTGGTGCTGTCGAACCCGCGGGCCGTCCAGCAGTGTCGCAGATACACCGAGACTGACCTGAACCGCTGCTTCACCCACGCCACCCTCAAGTAAGAAAGAATTTGAGAACTTAGTACGTCTTCATGTCTCGTCGTGGTGACGATGGCAATGACTCTGATGGTGATGGTAGGGGAGTCGTGGCAGTTCCAGTGATGGTATCTTCATGAGGATAATGATCAGATGTCATCAAATGTTCTCCTTGTCTCCCAGCGGCCCAGTATCAGACCGAACCCCGTATGAGATCATCAGGTCTCGAGAACTGAACTCTCTGCTGGGTCCCAAAGGTGGCCCCCAGGCGGTGGACCTTGTATGCGACCTCCACAACACCACCGCCAACATGGGCCTCTGCCTCATCGCTTACTCTGACTGCGACTGGATCTGCCTGCACATATTCAGATACTTGCAGGCAAGCACAAACGATTCCTACATACAGCAGTAAAATCTAGCCAGTTTGAGAATTGAGTGCCGAATGTCTTATCTGGGTACGTGCAACATTTTTGGAATGGATTACACTTGAACTCACATGGAACAAAGGATTGGGTTTTGAGATTAGTCATGTCAGCAATCTAATCATAAGACTGACATGTTGTTTTCAGAGGCAGATTCCAGATATACCAGTGAGGTACATCCACTTTGATCTCCCCCCTAAAGAAGCATATTCCCTTGAGTCAGTAGGAAAACATGGCTTTGGTAAGTTCTGAAATGGCTTTTTGTGTTTTTTTTGTTTTTTTTACAACTTTTCAATGTTATGTCTCAGTGGGCTTATTAGAAGCATGTGAATACAACACCATCTGTGATATTCTTCATGTAAAATGCATTTTCTGCAGCAATAGAGATTGGCCCTCAGCCCCACGGCGTGGTGAGGTCAAACATCTACACAGCGATGAAAGCTGGTGTGCAGCACATGCTGGACTGGGTCCGTTCCTTCAACTCAGGTACCAGGATCACAGCTGCTGTTCCCTCCACTTCAGCTCAGTAAATGGGCAACCATTAAAATTCATTATCTCAAGAACTTAATATAAAATCAAACTATTTTTAAACAATCTATAATAGAACAGGAATACAATTGAATGATAATGGATGACCCTTGAAGTATCTTTGCTTCTCTCCAAAGCGTCGCCTTGCAGAGTTTGTGTATCTTTTGAGCCCTGGTTTGTGTTGCTTTAAGCTTTCTTAAGTCTGTTCTGCTTTTACCTTTGAGGTACTATCTTTGAAGGAGGATCCGTGGAGGTGTACACCATGATTAAAAATGTTGACTACCCAAGAGACAGTGAGACTCACAACATCACAGCAGCCATTCATCCTCAACTCCAGGTACTGTATGAAATGTTTTGTTTTTTATCAGCTGTAATGATGGATATTTCCAAGACGTTACCATTTCTCAGATTGAAAAGTTATTGTGCTAATATCATGTTTGAAGTATACAGGGGGTAGATAAATAATGGAAACACCAAACAATATATAAATACCTAATATGGATTAGGGCAGCTTCAATCCTCCGTGGAATGCTCTCATACAAGTCCTGAGCTGTGTGTAGTGGGATATTGGACCGTTCTTCAATAAGGAAAGCCTCTAGCTCTAGCTCTAGAAGGTTGAAATGTACTTGGCGCTCTGCGCTCCAAAACCTCCCATAAAAAACTTCATCCTGGTGTCCATGAAACCACTCTTGAATTCGCTCAGCAGTGTGTTTGGCGGCATTATCATCTGGGAATATGGGAACATCATAAGAGAACAGTATTTGCACCCTAGGGTCCAGCTGGTCCTGTACAATGGCCTCATATTCTTTGGTCATCATACAACCATGCAAAGCAATGATCAGACCTAATGTCTCCCACAACATGACTGCGCATTCCATTATAGATCCACCAAGAAGTTTAACATTTGGCAACAGACATTGTGAGTTGAAGGCATCCTTTGGCTTTCTCCAAACGTAAGCAAGTTTGGATGTTGGATGTGGGATGAAGGGTGAAAAATGATTGATCAAACCATATTATGTTTTTCTATTGCTTAGAGGTCTGGGTTTGTGCTCCTTGCACCAGAGTTTGAGTCTTTGTGTTTTGCCCTTGGATAAATACCAGCTTTGTGAACTTCACAACATACAGTATTTGTTCAAACTGTACATTGATTTTGTTAAGACGTTGATTGTATTCTGTGGTAATTTGAGGTTGTAGTTTCGTGGTGTTTAAGTCGTGTTAAGTGTCTGTTTATCCCCGTCAGTGAGCTGCGACTTTTCCTGTTTGCAGTTTGTCTGTTTGGCATCTGTTGTCATGATCTTCCACTGTTCCCCTTGCCACATTAAATAACATCGCAGTTTTTGTGACCACTGCACCTACAACTATTTGGGAACTCTGTTAGTTTCCTCATGTTACTTTGAAACCTCACATATAAAAGTGGTGATTGTTACACCTCTTTCAAATCTGACAGATACTGCTAATTGGCATTCGACCTAAAATTTAGGCTATTTTGTCCACCCGTGTGCATCATTTTTCAGCACGTTTAGGTAAAACAATCTTGGGCTGCCTTTCCTCACAGGACCGAGACTTCTGCCTCCTCCGCCCCAACGACCCCCTGTTCCAGACTTTCTCAGGAGATACGCTGAGGTATAAAGGGAATGAACCTCTGTATCCTTTCTTCATCAATGAATGTGCTTATTACGAGAAGGGCATCGCTCTCTCCCTGGCGAGGAGGAGGTGCGTGAAGATTCCTCCGATCCGGGTGCAGACGGAGCTAGAGCATCGAGAGAACGAATGGGGATTCGTGTCAGAAGAGGAGGAGTGAAGCCGGACTTTTAAAGACATTCGTAACACCGACGCTATCACAGGAACTTCTGGATTCCTGACATGGACAACAGATTTGCTAACCAGATGGGCAATACAGACTGATGTGACTATAAAATAAATTACAAAAAAAAACTTTTATTGAAATGATGACAGCAGTTGCTTGGAACACGCACATACGTATTTGCGCACACACACACACACACACTTGTACACAATTTTTTAAGCGTACAATTACCTGTTCCAGACAAGCTCACTAGCGGAGAATGTATAACGCATTCACTGTGGATTCACAAAAGCACAGTCATACAGTAACATTTGCCATATATTTACGCTACACTAGAGTCAGGGATAGAACCACTTCTTGTATTTAAAGGCAGGATATGTGGATAAGTACAATCTGTTTGAAAACTACACTTTTTAATTAGAGGCTTGTTGTCAGAAGTGCATCCTTTCATTGACACTCTTACCTACAACCAAGTTTTATGTGTGAGTGGTGTTTTTATATTTATGGAGACATGAAGACATCATCTGTTTTCACATACAATGGTTTTCAGTTTGATAATTGTTTTTTTTCTCCTCTATTCATTTGATTGTTCAGACATTTACATTGTCATAAAAAATAGAAATTCATTACCAACTGCAACATTCAGGATATGTTCAAAAATAATTTAAGTGCAAAGGAGGACAGTAGCTTATCTGAATATGGCCTTTAAAATACATTCATAATGCTTAATAGGATAAAACTTTCCCTTAAATCCTGACAGTCGTTGAATTAATTCTTTTGTTTTGAGCTTCTCTCCAGAATGGCGATAACAAATAGGAATAAACCAATTGAAAAGCAAGGGGAAAAGATAGGTATATGGCAAATAAATAAACCAATAAATATACACAACTGATCACAAAAGGATATGAAAACCAATTTACATTAGCATAAGAGGTCAAGGAAACAAAAAATTGAAATGGTGAAGAGCCACTACTATGATGGCTCAGCGTCTTCTTGAATATTTCTACAAAAGCCTACAAAATCAGTCAAAACATTTAAAATAATATTCTTGAAAATAGCAAATAAAACACTGCATTGGATCAACAAATTATAAACGTAACCACAGCCTGACTTTTTATGATTGTCAGAAATAAATACGTCACTTGTAGTAAAAAAAAAAAAAAAGGGAGAAGCTGTAAACCCTTTGTAATAATACAGCAACATATATACAGCAATAGCTATCGGTTCATTTTTCACTGTGCGCTTAATTGATTGATTGATTTCACCCTGTCATTCCCAACTATATTTTGAAGCAGTTAAACTAAAAGACAGCTACAGTGATTGTAACAGCAAACCTCTGTATAGACAAAGCTCTTATGGATGCTAACTAGGTAGCAACTCTCTGTAAATGTGTGCAGCCATATGCAAAAGTCATTAAGTAACCAATCATATACTGTGGCATATATATCTTTCTGGGTCACTAGCTGACCTTTTCAAAGCCAATCCCTAGCCTCCACAGAGATAGAAATAAAATCTTTTAATGCAGCAGATAGGGTCATTACTATAGTGTACATGCACTTTAATCCACCAGAGGGCAAACTGAGCAGATTAACCCTCATCTCTATCCTCTGAGATCAATTAGAAATGTGTCTTGTTGGTAGAGCTGGGTGCGATTTGAAACAGGACAGAGATCGAGAGCTGACGGACACTAGACTGATCTGCGGTCGGGTCTAGGCCACCCGGTAGGCGGTCATGCGGTAGTAGTTCTGGCTGTGGCTGCGTGCCGCCCACACCAGCAGCGCGGCAGCCATCATGTGGAGCGGGGAGGAGATGAGAGCCAGGTAGAGGGACCAGCCCAGAGAGCCGTCCACCTTGTCAGGCAGCACCGACACCCGGTGGAGCAGGTCCGTCCCCGCCAGGTAGCAGCACACTGTGGCCAGGGTGCAGAGTCCTGCGAGGCACAGGACAGACTGCTTCATCTTCACTAGGATTTGTTAGTGCACATGTTTTTAGCTGGATGTTTTGGTAGCAAACTATGTGCTTGACATTTTATATTCATACATTTGTTCTTACACTACCAGTCAAAAGTCAAAAGTTGTTTCTTTATTTTTACCATTTTCCACATTTTAGAATAATAGTAAAGACATCAGAACCATGAAATAACACAAAACTCTCTTATATTTTAGATTCTTTAAAGTAGCTGCCCTTTGCCTTGATGGAAAGGCAAAGGCTTTGGAAAGAAATTCATACATAGGCATCAACTTCACTATTTATATTTGTCTAAGAAACTAATTTCAAGCATTTAAGCATAAGCCTTTAGATCAAAATGTGTGTCCAAACTTTTCAGTGGTAGTGTACATCAAATGCATACATATACATCCTAATATGTTGCAGTTATTACTGCAAGTAATTACTCTATGCATACTGGGTGAGTTTTCAGAAGTGAAGTGCATGTTGTTTACACAAGTTGTTAACCCCTAATTGTTTTATTTACTGCTTTGGTGGCTCATAAGGTGGCATCTGCCCGCCGACAATAAGCAAGTCTGTCCAGTTTAACAGGTCTTACCAGCCAGCAGGTGCAGCACTCCGATGCCCAGGGTGGGGGTGAGGCTCCGGCAGAGGCAGGCACAGAACCCGATCAGGCCCGCCAGCACCACCAGACCCAGCGACACCAGTGGCAGCAGAAACTGGCACCTCCACAGGTCTATGCATTCATGCACACACAAGCACAGGAAGCAAGTGTGAGTCACTGGGCATCACACACTCTTCACTGGCTCATCCTCTTGTGTGTGACAGAGGGAGGTGCCCAGGGGCTCCACAATTGGGGGCAATGTATTATGCAACATCACATATTGATCATAATTAATGCACTGCATAATGAAGAGGTTGCACTGGCTGCTTTCCTACAGCATTATGCAATGGATATAATTTAGAATAGATGATAAACTTGTCATTTAACTTACAGGTGCGCAGCATGTCTTCTCCGCTGTTGTGGTTCCCTGGTTCTTTGTACTTGGGAGTGAACTGCTGAGGCAGACTGAAGCTCCGGCACTCCATCACCATCTTGGCATCTGAAACAGAGGTGAATTACTGATAAAAACAAGCAACAGGCTACCATGAACATCAGGTGTCCCCTACTCCAAACAGCACATTTCACATATACTTTAGAATATGTTTCGAGATATGTTACAACATTTACAAAATATATTTTGAGTGGCTAAAATTGATTTTGGATATACTTGCAGAATCATGTTGTTGACAGTGCGTAGGAAGAAAATGTATTTTCCAGTGTCCAAAATATATTTGAAATAAATGTGTTCTATATGTATGAACACTACAGCAGCTGATTTCACTGATCAGTCCCTCTTCTCTGGTTGATGATGTGTTAATCAGTGAAATCAGCTGATGTAGTCTTTGGGTGGAATGAAAACCTGCAGACTCTCAGCATGGGTCCTGAATGCTCCTCTGATGTGCATTTCTTAGATATGGCTTCCAAATATATTTCTGGCAATTTTCTCTTGATCTCTCTGCTCTCTGTTGTAATAATAAAACATATATCATATTTGGACTCAATTAGGCTAAGGTATGAAGGTAAGCTATTACGTGCTTTATCAGAGGGACACCACAAATTGACGCCCATATTGTGAAGACTGTGTGGAATGTTTTTGTTGTGGTGGTGTTTTTTTAATGGGGTAGGTGTGGTGCTGTCAGTTTTGCGAAGAGTAAACATACCTGACTCCTTGTACCAGTGGGTGTTGGCGGGAACCAGGACACACCGCCACCACAGGCCCATAGTCCCGTTGAGGCGGAACAGGGTGTCGCTGTATGTTTTCTCATCAAACTCCCCGTCCATGAACTCCTCGTGCAGGGAGCGCAGCTCGGACACGTTGGCCTCTCCGCGCACGGTGGGGCTGCTGTACTGGTACCAGTGCTGCGTCCCGACGGCCACCGACAGATACACCGTGGCCAGTATGCTGAGGACGCAGCCGATGACCAAAGCCGTGGCGTAGCGGTTGTCAACCATTGTTCACCGACTCAGAGACACGTAAAAAGGGATTAAGTTGACGCCAGCGGCCGAGTAGCTGCGCATCAATCTGGTCGCGGCGGCAATTCGCGATGGCTCTTGTACCCCCGGTATCATCCAAGTCACTCGGGCATCCTCAAGTCTGCGAGGATATTGTGCAATAGCCAACGACTTGCTTTTCAATGATTGATACTGACCGCCTTGCTCATCTCCAGCACTGCTCTCATATTCAGTGTCAGCAGCCCCGCAGCCCGGCTCGGGCACGCCATCTGTTCCCTTGTCCCACTTCCCCGGTCAGTCTGTCGCTGCTACAGATGGTGGGTGGTCCGGCTGCTGCGACAGTTATTACAGTCTATGTAACTACACTGGTCCGGAGCAGAGAGAGAAACCGGATGACACTAACTAGGCCCTGTGTAGTGTTAGCAGCACCAACGTGCAAAGCTGTATTAGTCTATTTTGGATGGCAGCGGTACCGGGGACGCTCGCGAGGATAATTTATGAGTTGTAAACACGCTAATCCATGCGTTTTCCTCTTCCGGCTGCATGGACGCAGGAACCCTGGGTATTATAGTTCCTATAGTATTTCCCTTCAGCACAACTGAGAACTGGCTTCTCTCAACCAATCATCAGTGACTTGTTTCAATCACTAGTAGTGTTTTTTTTTTTTTTTTTATCATTAGTGCTTTTTTTATTATTTCATCCACGTTTTATGGCAATAAAGTCTCTTGTTAGCGATACACAAGGCATATTTTTGGGAGCAGGTTAGATGGGCAAGGCTTCCAGGAACAGATGATAAAGTCAGACAGTCAAAAAAATATTTTGTTTCCTTCTTGGCAAGGTGTAAAGTAACATTGCTGAGGCTCCTTGGGCCCTGTTCAAAAAACATCTGAGTTTTCCAAAAAGTTGTCCTGTGTATCACTACCTTTTTACTTATTTGAACCTTCTTATAGGGAATTTTGGTGCTTTTTATGGTAATTCAGGCCCATATGAATGAAGATGACAGTAGACAATCAAATTATTGGATAATCTGTTGTACCAAACAACATGTACAAATCACTAACTGTGGCCGCTGCGATAGATTACCTTTGACTGGTGTTGAGTCCTGAGGCCTCATGCGTGTCAATAGTATTGGATCAATACTGCAAACAACATGGTCCGAGGAATGATTTTGCTGTATGTGCCATTATTATTTTCCCCCACCTCTCTTTATTGTCCCCTGCTGTGAAACCTAAGGGAGGACTATGAATCGGTCTGCTTCAGTTCATTCATCTTAGACACGATGAATGGATTTTGATGAAACTCGGGAGAATGATGCATCTCACCACTTTGTTGTGGCGGTTTCAAAATGACACTGATGCTGAGACAAAAAAGTCTGTGAAATCCGAAGTGCGTTTTCAAAATCGGTTAGGATTTCAAGCGTCTTCTCGTGTGTCTCCAGCCTAAGTGACTGTAGGATTTTGTTAAGTCATTGTTGAACTGCTCATGTTGAATTGGCTGTGGTACTGAGCTGAACCTGAGGTGGAAACCCCCACTGGTCTGCAGATGGACCAGGGCATTACTATCAGTTGAGATAGTGGCCCATAGTGAAGGATGCATTATATACCTTTCTCTCTCTAGAGGAATCACTGTTGTGGTGTGTTAAGATGGTAAACAATGGGTTGTATAATGTTGTTTGATAATACAATTTTGCTGTTTAATTTGCATGATTTTATGATTTCAGATTTCATGATAAACAAAAAGAGGTTTATCTTTATTAAATTTAGTTGATGTACTTCTGATTTACTAGCAAAGTGTTTTGGATTTTGTATATTTTGTGGATTGTTCGCACATTTGGTTGACTATCAGATGAAGTAAGCAATACAATAGCAATGTTGTTTTTGTTTTGTTTCTTTAATAGATAGGTATACAGTCACTGTTCAAATATAGCTTTGTCTGGATAGATTTGCAAGAGTGTAAAATAAGGCTGTAACATAATTCTGCTCCAAACCCTCTGTCATCTTAATAAAAAGGTGTTTCTGAAACATTAGAGGTGTTGTCTGTCATGACAGTCATATAGACAACACTTACAATTATTACATTTCTTGCCAGGATGCTCTTAGCTGACCAGCATGTGACTAGCATTAAGCTAATTTTCACTTGTTTGATTTTACTTTAATCTGTTTGAGTTCCAAAAGCAGGTGATTTTTATCCTTTAATGATCTTGTCACAGTCATTCATACTTTTATTTTCTTCTCTTTTGAATCCTGCAACCTTCTTTTCCTGCCTCAATCAGACGTCCCTCCATGTCATTGCCTGTGCAAAACTCAGTCCGTCCATCTCATCTCCATGTCACAACTCTGAGAGCCTCGTCTGTCATCATGTCTGCTATACATAGACCTTGCTCTGCATTCTGCGGGCCTATCATCACTCTTTTGTCTTTCTAGCTCTTCACAGTAACTTGACCTGACACACTGGGCCAGCACTGCAACACTGCTACTAGCTAAAATGCCAAATCTCAATAATTTATCCAGCCATTTATTCTTTTTGGCTATGTATAGCCCAGTTTTAGACCAAGCAATAGATACATAATTACATATTGAAACGATGCATAAACAGCTGTAAATATCAAAAACATGCACCAGAGAAGTCCATATGTGCAAGATAATGTTTATTTTTGTCATATACCCCAGAAGACATAGTCTAAACCCCATAGCCTCATTTTAGCTGAGGCGTTTATAACCATTTAGAAAAAAAAAATTTGCTCTGTGGGTAAGAAATCCAATGTGCTACTGCTTCTTGATTTTTCGCACTAAAGCTAAAGTGATCATGCCACGTCAGAAGTGATTTCACTGAAACAGTTCAGCCGGTCATCATGCCCACCACACACCAGACATGCCTTCTCTGGTTGATGATTACTGTTGAGTTGGGAAGTCTCGTTCTTTAAACTCTCTCAGGCTGTCTGAATATGTCTGAGTATTTGATTCACCCACGCAAAAATGAGAATCTCTCTTTCTTACATTGTCGTACATTCTGCTCCTTTCAGCTGAAGTCCACATATGTAACACATCACCTTCTTATCTAGTTAAGATAATAATAATGATACGGTGACATAAATTCCTTGATCGCCTGAACAGATTTACATATTCCGCATGCATGTGAGGTAGCAAGAACACCAGTGTGCTCGTTGTTCTTTTTTAAGTTGGTGTGGGTTTTTTTTCTGTAAAAGTATGCCGCCGTATAGTCTGTCTCACTGGTATTTATTTCCTTTATGGCTTAGTTTTGATTCACTAATGAGCTGGATCATTTCCTCATTTTCAAACATGTTTGTGCCAAGTTTGTGCAACTGGACAAACCTGATTCACTGACACTAAGGTAACAGAAGTGGCTACTATGGAAAAAAAAAAGAATTCTACTTGTTTCTATGACGAGGCAGGATTTGGTTGTCTGTATACATCATTAATACATATAATTTCAGCTTTTTTCTTTCAAACTTCTGGCCTTGAATACGCCACCATCCAGTTTGCTTGTCTGACCCCCCCCCCCCACACACACACACACACACACACACACACACCCTCCGCAAAGTTACAAAGTTAGACAGACTTTTTTAAAAGAAATTTATATTCTGCTCATCATGAAGATCTACTATTTCTTACATAAAGTATACAGAATTATAATGTGAGCTCACAGAATACACTTATGTATGACAGTGTAAATATATGTATAAATAAGCAAATTGACTGGATAATCATACAGGACATTGTTCTGATATCATACATTTCTTAATTACGATGGCTTTTGACTTACAGTATATCTGACTCACTGGGTTTTGCACATTTCTCTATCTATTGGTAAACATGGAGGAATTCATGTATGCACACACTTATCTTCAGAGGCAGTGGAGGTGTGACCCATCTAACTTTGTTAATGTGAACTAAATGATCTTTGATTAAAGCCCCAATCCATAATCACAGTATTATGCTCCTGCAGCTGCTACAAGGACTGAATGTATGTGAAACCTAAACATGAATTTCACATGCATTTTGAGACTATATAAAGGTGTTCATGTTTATGTTAAACAGAGCTGTATGTTGAGTAATCGTGGGTTAGGCAAGCTGTGAAAGAGCTATTTCCATATTCCAAGACAAACTCCCCAAGGATCTGTGTGACTGGATCTGACATTTGGGTTGGGTAATGTATACATTAACCATTTGATAGACAAATGTGGTCTAGAGTTACACAAAAAGTCATGGGCCATGATAACTATAAGATAAACTATAAAATATAAGGATACATTGTTGCTCAAGCATTCACACTGCAGCGATATCTGTGATCAGTTCCTCAGCAAACGAAGCGTCACTGCAGGGAGCGACTGAATCCTCCCCGCCCCCTTCTTTCTTACAACTTTAATTTGATTGGTTGAAAATGTTTTATCTTTGCCTCTGCATCCAAAATAATCACTCTGAGATCGAGCCAAAAATATAGTTATCGTTTTGGATGTTTTTATAGTTATCGTTGTAGTGGGAACACAGATATTGTATTTACTTAGAACAATTTAAATCTTTTTATAGTTGTGGTTATATTTATAGTTTTCATTCTAGATGTGAATTGGCCTTTAAAGTCAATCATTCTAAAGTTATTTAGTTCTAAATGTTGCTATAGCACATGGTATTCAATGAGGCAAATTGTATATATATTGTACATAGTGCAATTATTTTGGATGGACTATCTGGATATCCCACAGTTCAAATGATTTAAATAATCATATTATTGTACTTTTATTTCTAGTATTGCCATATTATTTTCTTTTCATTGGACCAGGTGCTTAAAGCTGGCTGCATCCTGGATTGAGCTCATTCTGTCCTCTTGGTCCATCCCACAGTGCAACGTGTGTTCAGTGTTTTCCAACTGGCGTTCCAAGGCGTATGCTGTCATTTGCACAGTTGGATAGTGACTGAAATCAAACCAGGAAGCCATCCTCTGAATGTGCCTGCTCCATTGTCCTTAATGTGTCTGGCCATTACAATTTAGAATTTAATATCTGGAAGTTATTCCCAAGCCATCAATGCTTGAGACCCTCACAAATCTCGTATTTTTAATGACAACAAAGTCCTTTCTCATACCAGTGACGGTGGCCATTGTCCTTTGACATTTATGTCTCCGCTGACACTTATTGCTGGTTTGACAGTAGCCATGACAACGCCACCAAGAAGGATGCAGTGAGGAGACTGATCTTATGGCTTACTCCACTTGAAACCTCTGTAAATGAAGAAAGAAGAAAAAGAAACATGTATTTAAAAAAAGGGTGGTAAGTTTTTGCACTTTTTGATCAGGTAGTACTCAATATTGCTTACGCGTGCCATCCACAGAAACAGAGTTGGGGTCAATGTTGAAGGCTGTAATGCTTGAAGCTGCATTGATCAAAACATTTCCAATCTGGGTAGCATTAGGAACAGATGAGGCCGCGAAAGTAACGTCCATGTCATTGACGATTGATCCATTTCTGCAAATGGAATTACAGAAAAAAATATTGTTTCAATCATCATGACTTTCTGGCCATTATTCGTTCATTCTAGCAAAGCTGAACATCAACAAATTACCTGAATGACACCACTGTCAAGGAGTTGAAGGAGGAGAACGCTGCTCTGTAAAAAGGCTCAAGCTGCAGGAATAAAAGCAAGTTGTAAGCATATTTATGTTGGCTATATCTTAATGTTTTTTCCATAGTCTTTTTAATTATACTATTTAACTTTCACATTATTTACTTACACTATTTCATTTCCTTCTTTTCATAATTTTCTTTATTAGTTCTTTATTGACTACCACAGTAAAATTACAGAAGGGGAAGTGCACTGAGAGTGTATCTTTGTCCTTTTATATATAGTGATGGAGGGATGATTTTTAATTTTTTCTTTGAAACCCCAGCAACTGGAATCAAATCTATATTTTCAATCCTTTGAGCAATGAATGACCTGATCTCTTTGATATCAGAATACAATAGATGCTACCACAGGCTTCATTTTAAGTGGGAGACTTACCTCTGTTCTTATCAGTGTGGCTCGAGTTCCAAAAGCTGAAGATGATGAATCCAGCAGATCACTTGTAAATGTCTCAGCAGATGAGAAACTGACCCGCCTCGAAGTGAGTGCTACTGTAGTTGTAGCTGTAGTTGTAGTTGCAGCAGCTGTGGTGGCAGCAGGTGTGGTTGCAGCAGCTGTAGTGGCAGCAGCTGTAGTGGCAGCAGCTGTGGTGGCAGCAGGTGTGGTTGCAGCAGCTGTGGTGGCAGCAGCTGTAGTTGCAGCAGCTGTAGTGGCAGCAGCTGTAGTTGCAGCAGCTGTGGTGGCAGCAGCTGTAGTGGCAGCAGCTGTAGTTGCAGCAGCTGTGGTTGCAGCAGCAGTGGTTGCTGTAGTTCCATTGTTTGAAAATGCTGTGAAATTTTTTTTCAAGAATAAATTAGTAATAGCTTGCCCTTACATTGTGAGGATATCAATAATGCATTGTACTCTCATGTCCAAGGCAAAAAGATGTCTGATGTCATATAGACCTTGATGCCAGTTCCACAGTGCTGCACGCTGCATCAAAACAATACTGAGGAAGAGAATTGGTTTTGCAAACTAGGAAGCGTCTTATCTAATTCTGAGTTTGCTAGTGTCAAGAATCTTGAAGTTAGTCACAAGCTAGTGACAAGCCGTTCTACTAAATGGCTGTTCTTGAGAAATTCTGTTATTCATTAACTTTTCACTGCCATAGTGTTTGAGTGATGTTTCTGTAATTTCTTTATTGTTACGTGGTTACTGTGTTTTTATGTGTGGTGTTGTTGTTTGTGATGGATTTTGTTGCAAACCAAATTGCCCTCTGGGATTATAATAAAGACTAAACTGAACTGAAGCAAATTCATTGAATGCAAGATATTTTACAGAATAGCTAATCCTGCCACACATTGAGCTGTTGAAATGGTGTGGTGAACTGTATAATACTGAACAGTGTGACAGATGTCTTTTTGTATCTGGTCCCTAAGCTACGTCCATTTCACATTTACCAGCATAGTTTTGTTCCCAACTTTTCAGTTCAGGCAATTATTTAAAATTCTGTTTCAAATAATGAGTGGAGTGAAATTTAGCCTCATGTGTTAACTGTTAACTTACCTATTACTTGGAGGGAGTTGGGCTCAATAGTGAGGTTGAAGGTATTGTTGGGGTTATTCACAGCTTCTCTCACAGCCTCTATAATGGTATCACTCTGTGGGATAGCTTCAACTGGAGTAGTCCTATTGAACTCAATCCCCACATTTGCTTCAGTGTTATTAGTTTGTGTTCTGGCTCCAGCAGCGCTGCATCACAAATGCCAATATCATAAAGTCAAGAGTCAAATTATGAAAATAATAAATTATATTGATAACTTCTTCAAATATGTAACTTATAGGTGACGTACAGATATAGCTAACTTATTCATTATCCACATAGAAACATATATTTACTTATGACAGGCATGTTAGCTAATGTCAGACAGAGACTTTAAAACAAGGTAGAATTTGAAGTTTACCTAAATGATATAACGAAGCTGCGGACGAAGAGAGCACCAAATCTTTCACTGAAGATTATATCATACTGTAAGAAGAAAAATGCAAAAATTAGACATATTGAGTGGATTTCAAATACAATATTCTCCAAATGAAATCAAATGGAATGGTAAATTTCATGTGAAATTGCATCCGCATTAGAATGATTTGTTTTTCAGTTGCAATGAACAGTGTAATGATTTGCTTAACAAAACAACACCAACAAAACAATGAAATTATTCTTACCACACGAACAACTGTCACTGCAAGATCTCTGAATTGTTGGCTCATGGGGTTACTGAGTTCTGATGTGAACGGAACTGCCAAGGTTGATCTGAGAACTGCAACTGGTGCAGGAGCTGTTGTAACTGCAGCTGTGGTGGCAGCAGCTGTGGTGGCAGCAGCTGTGGTGGCAGCGGCTGTAGTTGCACCAGCAAGCGTGCCATCCACAGAAACAGTGTTGGTGTCAATGTTGAAGGCTGTAATGCTTGAAGCTGCATTGATCAAAACATTTCCAATCTGGGCAGCATTAGGAACAGATGAGGCCGCGAAAGTAACGTCCACGTCACTGATGATTGATCCATTTCTGCAAATGGAATTACAGAAAAAAATATTGTTTCAATCATCATGACTTTCTGGCCATTATTCGTTCATTCTAGCAAAGCTGAACATCAACAAATTACCTGAATGACACCACTGTCAAGGAGTTGAAGGAGGAGAACGCTGCTCTGTAAAGAGGCTCAAGCTGCAGGAATAAAAGCAGGTTGTAAGCATATTTATGTTGGCTATATTCTTAATGTTTTTTCCTTAGTCTTTTTAATTTTAAGTCTTTTTAATTATACTATTTCATTTTCACATTGTTTAATTACACTATTCCATTTCCTTCTTTTCATAATTTTCTTTATTAGTTCTTTATTGACTACCACAGTAAAATTACAGAAGGGGAAGTGCACTGAGTGTATCTTTGTCCTTTTATATATAGTGATAGAGGGATGATTTTTAATTTTTCCTTTGAAACCTCAGCAACTGGAATCAAATGCCATCCCATAAGAGACACAGGCATTCCACTGTATGATCCAGCATTGTGAAGCAGAAAACAACCTATACCCATTAAGGCGTACTGAAAAGACCAAGTATAAGACTACCTAGCAAGAACGGTAAAAGTGGAATTAGGCTTGGAAAAAAATGGGCAATTCTGAAACCTGAATATATTGAAAATGTCTTGCTAATAGTTTTTGCCAGTGAAACAATATAGCCCAAAGTGAATAGAGAGGGTGAATGCTATTGCAAACTAGATTGAAATTTGATTTGAAATTTTATACTGTCACATACATTTCTTGAATTTCCACTCCATTTAGATTGGTGTAGACTTAACACCAAAATCCCAAATAAATGTATTTTGACACTGACAAAAATGATTGTTGGAAGATGAGTACATCATGAATGAAATTAAAAGAAGGCTTATTGTAGAATATTAGGTAGTTATTAGATATCTTAAGACTTAGATCTTATCTACTAAAAAAACATTATTAGGATACAGCAATCTATATTTTCAATCATTTGAGCAATGAATGACCTGATCTCTCTGATACCAGAATACAATAGATGCTACCACAGGCTTCATTTTAAGTGGGAGACTTACCTCTGTTCTTATCATTGTGGCTCGAATTCCAAAAGCTGAAGATGTTGAATCCAGCAGTTCACTTGTAAATGTCTCAGCAGATGAGAAACTGACCCGCCTCAAAGTGAGTGCTACTGTAGCTGTAGTTGCAGCGGCTGTAGTGGCAGCGGCTGTAGTAGCAGCCGCTGTTGTAACTGCAGATGTGGTAGTTGTTGATGCTCCAGTTGTTGACGCTCCAGTTGTTGACCCAACATTTGTAGTTGATCCACCAGTTGTGGTTGACCCACCAGTTGTGGTTGACCCACCAGTTGTGGTTGAGCCTCCAGTTGTTGTTGAGCCACCAGTTGTTGTTGACCCACTAGTTGTTGTTGATGCACCAGTTGTTGTTGATGCACCGGTTGTTGTTAATGCACCGGTTGTTGTTGATCCACTGGTTGTTGTTGAGCCTCCAGTTGTTGTTGATCCACCAGTTGTCGTTGATCCACCAGTTGTTGTTGACCCACCGGTTGTTGTTGATCCACCGGTTGTGGTTGACCCACTAGTTG